>NW_012328374.1:0-1201 GCF_000151885.1 Dipodomys ordii
TGGACACAATGGAGTACATTGCGGGACACAACACGCACAGAGGGGGACACAGCGGGACACAGCAGGGACAGAGCGGGACACAGCGGGACACAGTGGGACACAGCGGGGGACCCAGCGGGACCCAGAGGGGGACGCAGTGAGGACACAGCGGGACACAGCTGGGGACACAGCGAGGACACAGCGGGGGACACAGCCGGGGACACAGCGGGACACAGCGAGGAACAGCATAGATACAGCGGGGACACAGCGTTACACAGCGTGGTACACAGCTGTGGATACAACGGGACACAGTGTGGGCACAGCGGGACACAGCGGGTCACAGTGGGACACAGCGGGGACAAAGCGTGAGACACAGCGGGGGACAGAGTGGGAGACAGCGGGGGACACAGCGGGGACACAGCGGAGACTCAGTGGGGTCACAGCGGAATTCAGCGGGACACAGTGTGACACAGCGGGGGACACAGCGGGACACAGCGGGGGACACTGGGAGGACACAGCGGAACACAGCATGGGACAAAGTGAGGACACAGAGGGACACAGCGAGACACAGCGGGACACAGCGGGGGACACAGCAGTGAACCTGCAGGGACACAGCGGGACACAGCGGGGGACACAGCAGGGACAAAGCGTGACACAGTGGGGGACACAGCGAGGACACAGCGGGACAAAGCGGTGACACAGCGGGACTCAGCTGGGGACACTGCGGGACACATCGGGACACAGCGGGGACACAGCAAGGACACAGCGGGGGACACAGCAAGACACAGCCGGACACAGCCGGGGACACAGAGGAACACAGCGAGAGACACAGCGGGGGACACAGCGGGACACAGCGGAGAACAAAGAGAGGACACAGCGGGACCCAGCGGAACACAGCGTCGATATCGGGGACACAGAGGGACACAGCGGTGACACAGGGGGACTCAGCGGGGGATACTGCTGGACACAGCGGGGGACACAGCGGGACACAGTGGGGAACACAGAGAGGACACAGCAGGACCCAGCGGGACAAAGTGTCGATACAGCGGTAGCACAGCGGGACACAGCGGGGTACAAAGCTGATGACACAAAGCGACACAGTGGGGGACACAGCGGGACACAGCGGGACACAGCGGGGCACAGCATGGACAAAACGGGAGACACAGTGGGGAACAGAGCAGACACAGCGGTGACTCAGAGAGGACACAGTGGGGACACAGCG
>NW_012328375.1:0-1201 GCF_000151885.1 Dipodomys ordii
TCTCCATGAAAGAGAGCATGTGGCATCCGCCCCAATTCAGATAGCAATCAATAATTGGGAGAAGGGAAGGCCCCTCCCCCTCTGCAACACGTCGGCTGGCGGTCGAAACCCCGCCCTCCCCCCTCCCCGTCGTCATGGCTACGACAGAGGAAAACAAATGATGATAATAATGAATCATAACAACCTATATGTATGTGTATGTCAGAACTCTCACTCCCCACTGCCGGGTAGGTGAGGACTGACTGAGTGAGTGACTGACCCGACCCGTGTTTTGCCCCTCCCGCCGCCCCATCCACCTTGTCGACGGCGAACGCGCGCCATCTAGCGGTGGTTTTGTGAATTGCAGTTTTCTCTCATGAAATGCATGGGGGAAAAAAAGAACAAACAAACCACGCACTGACTGACTGAGAAAACCGGCCCAGGCTGGCTGGCCCCGAGAGAGACTGCCTTCTTTTCAGAGAAGGGGTGGGGTGGGGATGATGATGTGCCTCGTTGGAGTATGGGGCCCATGCATAGGCAGGCAGGCAGGCAGGCAGGCTCGGAGTGGGACCGTTGTGTGTTGGAGCGCCAGTACAGTTGCTCAAGCCCCAGGATTGACTGGCAAGTCGAGAGGAAAAGGAGGGAGGGAGTGCGGGCGGGCGGGCGGGCGGGAGAGAGAATTCAAACAAGAGAGAGAGAGAGACAGACAGACAGACAGACAGAGACAAAGAGAGACACAGAGAGAGAAATAGAGAAACAGAAACAGAGAGACAAGAGACAGAGACGTGGTGAATTGGTCCGGCTGGACTACATACATGCTCTGTCGCGTCCGATCTTTGAGTTTCCTCAAAGATGCACGCACGCACACACACAAATACACTGAGATGCCCTCTGCCCCCTCTTCTCTCCTTTCCAATTCCCCCGCCCCCTCCCCACTCCCCCACCCGTCAGGCACCAGAAATGATATCCCTCCCCTTCGCCTATTGCGTCAATTACAAACAAAAGGCAGCGTGAGATTCAAGCAAATTTGTTTTATTTTGTTCCGAGAGTAGGGTTGTGGATTTTGGTGCGGGGGGGGGGGTCGGAGGCCGTGGTCGTGGTCGAGTAATCGCCTCCGGGGGGGTGGTGAGGATGGACGGTTACGCCACCTGCTTGGATGGCTCGCGTTCCCCTCTGGCTGTCTGGTTGCCGCTGAGTGCTTCAGATATCACCATCCGGTCTG
>NW_012328376.1:0-1201 GCF_000151885.1 Dipodomys ordii
TCTCCTAAAAAGAAGAGAGGTACCCCCGCCCCCCCCCGCCTTCGGGCTTCCCTGGAGTCCTGCTCCTAATTATCTCTTTAATATCTCTTTATCTTCCAGCCCCTGCTTCCTGACCGGATGGTGATATCTGAAGCACTCAGCAGCAACCAGACAGCCAGAGGGGAAGGCGAGCCATCCATGCAGGTGGCGTAAACGTCCATCCTCACCCCCCCTGCTGGCGATTACTCGACCACGACCACGACCTCCGACCCCACCCCCGCACCAAAATCCACAACCCTACCCTCGGAACAAAATAAAACAAATTTGCTTGAATCTCACGCTGCCTTTTGTTTGTAATTGACGCAATAGGCGAAGGGGAGGGATCTCATTTCTGGTGCCTGACGGGGGGGGATGGGGGAGGGGGCGGGGGAATTGGAGAGGAGAGAAGAGGGGGCAGAGGGCATCTCAGTGTATCTGTGTGTGTGCGTGCGTGCATCTTTGAGGAAACTCAAAGATCGGACACGACAGAGCATGTATGTAGTCCAGCCGGACCAATTCACCACGTCTCTGTCTCTTGTCTCTCTGTTTCTGTTTCTCTATTTCTCTCTCTGTGTCTCTCTTTGTCTCTGTCTGTCTGTCTGTCTGTCTGTCTGTCTCTCTCTCTCTCTCTCTCGTTTGAATTCTCTCTCCCGCCCGCCCACCCGCCCGCACTCCCTCCCTCCTTTTCCTCTGGACTTGCCAGTCAATCCTGGGGCTTGAGCTACTGTACTGGCGCTCCAACACACAACAGTCCCACTCCGAGCCTGCCTGCCTGCCTGCCTGCCTATGCATGGGCCCCATACTCCAACGAGGCACATCATCATCCCCACCCCACCCCTTCTCTGAAAAGAAGGCAGTCTCTCTCGGGGCCAGCCAGCCTGGGCCGGTTTTCTCAGTCAGTCAATGCGTGGTTTGTTTGTTCTTTTTTTTCCCCCATGCATTTCATGAGAGAAAACTGCAATTCACAAACCACCACTAGATGGCGCGCGTTCGCCGTCGACAAGGTGGATGGGGCGGCGGGAGGGGCAAAACACGGGTCGGGTCAGTCACTCACTCAGTCAGTCAGTCCTCACCTACCCGGCAGTGGGGAGTGAGAGTTCTGACATACACATACATATAGGTTGTTATGATTCATTATTATCATCATTTGCTTTTCCTCTGTCGTAGCCATGACGACGGGGTG
>NW_012328377.1:0-1201 GCF_000151885.1 Dipodomys ordii
CGCTGTGTCCTCGCTTTTCCCTGCTGTGTCCTGTTGTGTCCCCCGCTGTGTCCCCCGGTGTGTCCCGCTGTGTCGCCCTTGTCCCCCGGTGTGTCCTTGCTGTCCCCCGCTGTGTCCCCCACTGTGTCCCGCTGTGTCCCGCTATGTCCCGCTGTGTCCCCGCTGTGTCGCCCACTGTGACACCACTATGTCCCCATTGTGTCCCCCGCTGTGTCCCGCTGTGTCCCCGGCTGTTTCCCGCTGTGTACCTGCTGTGTCCCGCTCTGTCACGCTGTGTTCCTGCTTTGTTCCCTGCTGTGTCCCCACTGTGTCCTCGCTGTGTCCTCGCTGTGTCCCACTGTGTCCCGCGGTGTCTCCCGCTGTGTCCCGCTGTATCCTGCTTTTTCCCGCTTTGTGTCTCTTTGTGTACACCGCTGTGTCCCCACTGTGTCCCGTTGTGTCCCACTGTGTCCTCGCTTGTCCCCTGCTGTGTCCGGCTGTGTTCCCCGCTGTGTCCCCCACTTTGTCCCGCTGTGTCCCCGTTATCCCCTGCTGTGTCCCTGCTGTCCCCTGCTGTGTCCCTGTTGTGTCCCCGCTGTGTCTGGCTGTGTCCTCTGCTGTGTCCCCTGCTGTGTCCCGCTGTGTCCCCGCTGTGTCCCCCTCTGTGTCTCCGCTGTGTCCCCGTTGTCCCCTGGTGTGTCCACGCTGTCCCCTGCTGTGTCCCGCTGTGTCCCGCTGTGTCCACTCTGTACCCCACTGTGTCCCTCTGTGTACTCCGCTGTGTCCCTCTGGGCCCCCCGCTGTGGACCCGCTGTGGCCCGCTGTGTCCCCGCTGTGTCCCGCTGTGTCACCGCAGTGTACCCGCTGTGTCCCGCTGAGTCCCTGCTGTGTCCCGCTGTATCCAGCTGTGTCCCCCGCTGTGTCCCCCGCTGTGTCCGCTGTGCCCCCTGCTATGTCCCGCTGTGTCCTGCTGTGTCCCGCTGTGTCCCCGCTGTGTCCCCGCTGTGTCCCACTGTGTCCTCGCTGTGTCCCCCGCTGTGTCCCACTGTGTCCCCCGCTGAGTCCCGCTGTGTCCCGCTGTGTCCCCCTTTGTGTCTCTCTGTGTCCACCGCTGTGTCCCCTCTGTGTCCCGCTGTGTCCCACTGTGTCCTCGCTTGTCCCCTGCTGTGTCCCGCTGTGTCCCCTGCTTTGTTCCGCTGTGTCCCTCTTGTCCACCGATGTG
>NW_012328378.1:0-1201 GCF_000151885.1 Dipodomys ordii
CCCCGCCCCCCCCAGCCTTCGGGCTTCCCTGGAGTCCTTCTCCTAATTATCTCTTTAATATCTCTTTATCTTCCAGCCCCTGCTTCCTGACCGGATGGTGATATCTGAAGCACTCAGCGGCAACCAGACAGCCAGAGGGGAACGCGAGCCATCCATGCAGGTGGCGTAACCGTCCATCCTCACCCCCCCACCCCCGCAGGCGATTACTCGACCACGACCACGACCTCCGACCCCCCCCCCGCACCAAAATCCACAACCCTACCCTCGGAACAAAATAAAACAAATTTGCTTGAATCTCACGCTGCCTTTTGTTTGTAATTGACGCAATAGGCGAAGGGGAGGGATCTCATTTCTGTTGCCTGACGGGGGGGGAGGGGGGAGGGGGCGGGGGGAGGGGGGACGGGGCGGGGGAATTGGAGAGGAGAGAAGAGGGGGCAGAGGGCATCTCAGTGTATCTGTGTGTGTGCGTGCGTGCATCTTTGAGGAAACTCAAAGATCGGATGCGACAGAGCATGTATGTAGTCCAGCCGGACCAATTCACCACGTCTCTGTCTCTTGTCTCTCTGTTTCTGTTTCTCTATTTCTCTCTCAGTGTCTCTCTTTGTCTCTGTCTGTCTGTCTGTCTGTCTGTCTGTCTGTCTGTCTCTCTCTCTCTCTCTCTCTCTCGTTTGAATTTTCTCTCCCGCCCGCCCGCCCGCCCGCACTCCCTCCCTCCTTTTCCTCTTGACTTGCCAGTCAATCCTGGGGCTTGAGCTACTGTACTGGCGCTCCAACACACAACGGTCCCACTCCGAGCCTGCCTGCCTGCCTGCCTGCCTATGCATGGGCCCCATACTCCAACGAGGCACATCATCATCCCCACCCCACCCCTTCTCTGAAAAGAAGGCAGTCTCTCTCGGGGCCAGCCAGCCTGGGCCGGTTTTCTCAGTCAGTCAGTGCGTGGTTTGTTTGTTCTTTTTTTTCCCCCATGCATTTCATGAGAGAAAACTGCAATTCACAAAACCACCACTAGATGGCGCGCGTTCGCCGTCGACAAGGTGGATGGGGCGGCGGGAGGGGCAAAACACGGGTCGGGTCAGTCACTCACTCAGTCAGTCAGTCCTCACCTACCCGGCAGTGGGGAGTGAGAGTTCTGACATACACATACATATAGGTTGTTATGATTCATTATTATCATCATTTGCTTTCCTCTGTCGTAGCT
>NW_012328379.1:0-1201 GCF_000151885.1 Dipodomys ordii
AGCGGTGGACACAGCGTGGACACAGCGGGACACAGCGGGACACAGCGGGGGACACAGCTAGGACACAGGGGGACACAGCGGGACACAGTGGGGACACAAAGGGGACTCAGCGGGGGAAACAGCGGGGGAAAAAGCGGGACACCATGGGACACAGTGTGACACAGCAGGACACAGAGGGAACACTGCGTCGACACAGCGGGACAAAGCGGGGGACACAGCGGGACACAGCGGGACACAGCGGGGGACACAGCGGGGGACAGTGGAGACAAAGAGAGGACACAGCGGGACACAGCGGTGACACAGCTGGACACAACGGAGTACACAGCGGGACACAGCGGGCACAAAGCCGGGACAGAGCGGGACACAGCTGGACACAGCGGGACATAGCGGGGGACACAGCGGGACACAGAGGGGGACACAGCGTGAGACACAGCGAGACACATCAGAGACAAAGCTATACACAGCGGGGTACATAGAGGGACACAGCGGGGAAACAGCGGGGGACACAGCGGGACACAGCGGGGAACACAGCGAGGACACAGCGGGACACAGCGGGACACAGCGTCGATACAGCGAGGACACAGTGGGACACAGCGGGGTACACAGCTGGCGACACAAGGGGACACAGCGGGGGACACATTCAGGACACAGCAGGACACAGCTGGGGACACAGGGGGGACACAGCGGGACACAGCGGGGGACACAGTGAGTACACATTTGGACACAGCGGGGACACAGCGGGACTCAGCGGGGGACACAGCAGTACACATCGGGACACAGCGGGACACAGCGGCGGACACAGAGGGGTACACAGCGGGACACAGCGAGGACACAGCGGGACACAGCGTCATTACAACGGGGACACAGCGGGACAGACCGGGGTACACAGCTGGGGACACAACGGGGCACAGCGGGGGACACAGCGAGGACACAGTGGGACACAGCGGGACACAGCGGGGACATTGCGGGAACATAGCGGGACACAGCGGGCTACACAGCGGGACACAGCAGGACACAGCTTGTGACCCACCGGGGACACAGCGGGACACAGCGGGGGACACAGCTAGGACACAGCGGGACACAGCGGGACACAGTGGGGACACAAAGGGGACTCAGAGGGGGAAACAGCGGGGAAAAAAGCGGGACACCATGGGACACAGTGTGACACAGCAGGACACAGAGGGAACACTGCGTCGACACA
>NW_012328380.1:0-1201 GCF_000151885.1 Dipodomys ordii
GAGAAGAAAGAGAAGCAGAAGTAGAATCAGAAGAAACAGAAGAAGAAGAAGCAGAAGAAACAGAAGCAAAAGAAACAGAAGAAGGAGAAGAGCAGAAGCAGATGCAGAAGGAGAAGCAGAAGCAGAAGGAGAAGCAGAAAGAGAAGCAGGAGAAGCAGAAGAAGCAGGAGAAGCAGAAGCAGAAGAAACAGGAGAAGCCGAAGAAGCAGAAGCAGAATCTGAAGCAGAAGGAGAAACAGAAGAAGCACAATTTGAAGCAGAAGCAGAAGAAACAGAAATAGTAGAATAAGCAGAAGCAGAAGCAGCAGGAGAAGCAGAAGAAGAAGACGGAGAAGGCGAGAGAGAAGGATTAGGAGTAGGAGAAGCAAAAGAATAAGCAGAAGCTGAAAGAGAAGCAGGAGAAGCAGCACGAGAAGTAGGAGAAGCAGAAGAAGCAGAAGCAGGAGAAGCAGAAGAAACAAGACGCAGAAGCAGAATGAGAAGCAGAAGGAGAAATTGAAGCAGAAGCAGAAGGAGAAGCAGAAGGAGAAGGAGAAGCAGAAGAAGGAGAAGGAGAAGCAGAAAGAGAAGCAGAACGAGAAGCATGAGAAGCAGAAGCAGTAGAAGCAGAAGGAGAAGAAACAGAAGAAGGAGAAGAAGCAGAAGCAGAAGGAGAAGCAGAAACAGAAGGAAAAGCAGAAAGAGAAGCAGGAGAAGCAGAAGAAGCAGCAGCAGGAGAAGCAGAAGCAGAAGAAGCCGAAGAAGCAGAAGCAGAACCTGAAGAAGAAGGAGAAGCAGGAGAAGCAGAAGAAGCAGAACCTGGAGAAGCAGAAGGAGAAGCAGAAGCAGAAAGAGAAGCAAAAGCAGAAGGAGAAGCAGAAGAAACAGAAGAAGCAGAGGCAGTAGCAGAAGCAGAAGATGCAGAAGCAGAAGGAGAAGCAGAAGGAAAAGCAGAAGAACAAGAAGGAGAAGGAGAAGAAGAAACAGAAGGAGAAGAAGAAAGAGAAGCAGAAGAAGGAGCAGGAGAAGGAAAAGCAGCAGGAGAAGCAGAAAGAGCAGCAGAAGGAGAAGCAGGAGATGCAGAAACAGGAGAAGCAGAAGCAGAAGAAACAGGAGAAGGACAAGAACCAGAAGCAGAAGCAGAACCTGAAGCATAAGGAGAAGCATAAGGAGAAGCATAAGGGGAAGCAGTAGAAGCAGAAGAAGCAGAAGCAGGAGAAGC
>NW_012328381.1:0-1201 GCF_000151885.1 Dipodomys ordii
TCACTCTGCTTCTATTTCTGCTTCTTATTCTTCTTCTTTATCTTCTGCTTCTGCTTCTCCTGCTTCTGCTTCTTATGCTTCTACTGCTTCTTCTTCGGTTCTGCTTCTTCGCTTCTACTTCTCTTTCTGCTTCGCTTCTCCGCTTGTTTTTCTGCTTCTTCTGCTGCTTCTCCTTCTGCTGCTTCTTTTACTACTCCTTGTGCTTCTCTTTTTGCTTCTCCTTCTGCTTCTGCTTCTGCTTCTTCTGTTTCTCCTGCCTGAATTTCTGGTTCTACTTCTTCTGCTGCTTCTCCTTCTGCTTCTGCTTCTCCTTCTGCTAATGTTTCTGCTTCTTCTGCTTCTTCCCTTTCGGCTTCTCCTGCTTCTGCTTCTTGTCGTTCTCCTGCTTCTCTTTCTGCTTCTCATTCTGCTTCTGCTTCTCCTTCTGCTTCTCCTCCTTCACCTTCTCCTACTTCTGCTTCTCCTTTAGCTTCTGCTTCTTCTGCTTCTCCTTCTGCACCTCCTTCTGCTTGTGCTTGTCCTTATGCTTCTGCTTCTCCTTCTCCTGTTTCTCCTTCTCCTTCTTCTGCTTCTCCTTCTGATTCTCCTTCTGCTTCTTCTTCTTCTGCTTTACCTGCGTCTCTTTCTGCTTCTCCTTCTACTTCTCCTTCTGTTTCTCCTTCTCCTTCCTGTTTTTCTGCTTTTCCTTCTGCTTCTGCTACACCTGCTACTGCTTCTACTTCTTCTGTTTCTTCTGCTTCTCCTTCTACTTTTGATTCTCTTTCTCCTTCTGCTTCTCCTTCTGTGTCTCATTCTGCTTCTCCAGATTCTGCTTCTTCTGCTTCTCCTGCTTCTCCTTCTGCTTCAGGTTCTGCTTCGGCTTCTTCGCATTCTTATGCTTCTGCTTCTCCTGCTTCTGCTTCTTCTGCTTTCCCTCCTTCTCTTTCTGCTTCTCCTTCTCTTTCTGCTTCTCCTTCTGCTTCTGCTTCTTATCCTTCTCCTTCTCCTTCTGCTTCAATTTCTCCTTCTGCTTCTCATTCTGCTTCTGCGTCTTCTCTTTCTTCTGCTTCTCCTGCTTCTGCTTCTCCTGCTTCTCCTACTTCTCGTGCTGCTTCTCCTTCTGCGTCTCTTTCTGCTTCTGCTTATCCTTTTGCTTCTCCTACTCCTAATCCTTCTCTTTCGCCTTCTCCTTCTTGTTCTTCTGCTTGTCCTGGTGCTTCTG
>NW_012328382.1:0-1201 GCF_000151885.1 Dipodomys ordii
GGGACTCATCGGGGGGCCTCCCGGGGAACAGCGGGACACAAGTGGGGACTCATCGGGACTCAGCGGGGGGACACAGTGGGGACACAGCCCGGGGGCACAGCTGAACACAGCGGGACACAGCGGAGGACAAAGCAAGGGACATAGCAATAAACAGCAGGACACAGCAGGGAAACATCGGAGACACAGCGGGACACAGCAGGGGACAGCGGGGACACAGCGGGCCACAGCGGAACACAGCGGGGGACAGGGCGGGGGACAGTGGAGGACACACCTGGGGACAAGTGGGACACTGTGGGGACACAGCGGGGGACAAAGAGGGGACAAAGCGGGGACATAGCCGGACACAGCGAGGACACAGCGGGGGACACAGCTGAACACAGCGGGACACAGCAGGGACACAGAAGTGGACACAGCGTGGACACAGCGGGACACAGCGGGGGATACAGCAGGACACAGCGGGACACAGCCGGGACACGGAGGGGGACACAGAGGAACACAGCGGGACACAGCGGGACACATCGGGGGACACAGCGGGGACACAGTGGGGAAACAGCGGGACACAGCGGGGGACACAGCGGGGAAACAACGGGGACACAGCGGTACACATCGAGACATAGGGGGACACAGCGGGGACACAGCAGGACACAGTGGGGACACAGAGGGACACAATGGGGGACACAGCGGGGACACAGTGGGGAACAGCGGGGTACACAGCAGGACACAGTGGGACACAGCGGGGACACAGCGGGACACAGCGGGTCCCAGCAGGGACACAGCGGGACACAACGGGACACAGCGGGGAAAACATCGGGACACAGTGGGGGACACAGCGAGGACATAGCTGGACACAGCGGGGGACACAGCGAGGACACAGCGGGACATAGCAGGGAAACAGGGGGACACAACGAGGACACAGCAGTGGACACAGTGGGACACAGCAGGGGACACAGCGGGACACAGCGGGGGCCACAGCAGGAGACACAGCGGGACACAGCAAGACACAGCGGGACACAGCGGGGACACATCGGGACTCAGCGGGGGACACAGCAGTATACATCAGGACACAGTGGGGACACAGCATGGACACAGCGGAAACAGCTGGACAGAGCGGGGACACAGTTGGGGACACAACGGGACACATCTTGGGACACAGCGAGGACCCAGCGGAACACAGCGTGGGACACAGCGAGGACACAGCGGG
>NW_012328383.1:0-1201 GCF_000151885.1 Dipodomys ordii
CATTCTCCTGCTTCTTCTACTTCTCGTGCTGCTTCTCCTTCTGCGTCTCCTTCTGCTTCTGCTTATCCTTTTGCTTCTCCTACTCTTTCGCCTTCTCCTTCTTGTTCCTCTGCTTGTCCTGGTGCTTCTGCTTCTGCTTATTCTACTATTTCTGTTTCTTCTGCTTCTGCTTCAGATTGTGCTTCTTCTGTTTCTCCTTCTGCTTCAGATTCTGTTTCTGCTTCTTCGGCTTCTCCTGTTACTTCTGCTTCTGCTTCTCCTGCTTCTTCTGCTTCTCCTGCTTCTCTTTCTGCTTCTCCTTCCGCTTCTGCTTCTCCTTCTGCTTCTGCTTCTGCTCTTCTCCTTCTTCTGTTTCTTTTGCTTCTGTTTCTTCTGCTTCTTCTTCTTCTGTTTCTTCTGATTCTACTTCTGCTTCTCCTTCTTCTCCATCTCTTTCTGCTTCTTCTGATTCTCCTGCTTCTCCTTCTTGTTCTCCTTCTGTTTCTGCTTCTCTTTCTGCTTCTGCTTCTCCTTCTGCTGCTCCTTCTCCTTCTCCTTCTTCTGCTTCTCTCACTGCTTCTGCTTCTTTTGCTTATTCTTTTTCTTCTGCTTCAGCTTCTCCTGCTTCTGCTTCTTCTGCTTCTACTGCTTCTCCTTATACTTCTCCTTATGCTTCTCCTTATGCTTCTCCTTATGCTTCTTCTTCTTCTTCTTCTTCTTCTTCTTCTTCTTCTTCTTCTTCTTCTTCTCTTTCTTCTGCTTCTTCTTTTCCTGCCTCTTCTGCTTCTACTGCTTCTCTTTCTGCTTCTTGTCCTTCTCCTGTTTCTTCTCCTTCTACTTCTCCTGCTTCTGCTTCTTCTGATTTTCCTGCTTCTCTTTCTGCTTCTCCTTCTGCTTCTCCTTCTGCTTCTACTTCTGCTTCTTCGGATTCTTCTTCTTCTTCTGCTTCTCCCCCTTGTGCTTCTTCTGCTTCTCCTGCTTCTCGTTCAGCTTCTCTTCGTCGGCTTCTCTTTCTAATTCTGCTTCTGCTTCTTCTGATTCTGATTCTTCTCCTTCTTCTTCTCCTTCTGCTTCTGCGTCTTCTGCATATCCTGCTTCTCCTTCTGCATCTCTTTCTGCTTGTGCTTTTCTTCTGATCTTCTTTTGCACCGGATTCTCCTTCTCTTTCTTCTGCTTCTCAGACAGCTACTGTTTCTTCTGCTTTTACTAGATTCTCCTTCAA
>NW_012328384.1:0-1201 GCF_000151885.1 Dipodomys ordii
GCCACATTTGCCACCACCGCCTTAGCTGTCTTTGCCGTCTTTGGGTATTTCCGTACCTCACCTGGTCTATTAGCTACTAAATCATAAGCAGAAAGAGTTGCTGTTAGAGTTGCAGCAGGTTATTCAGTTAAGCTGAAGGAGTTTCGTTAAGTTGTATCGATCCGTAGTTTCAGCAGTTGATCTCTATAATCCTAGGTTGATGCAGAAGGAGAAGCTGGATAAGCAGTTGCAGCAGAATTTTAAGGAGATGTTGAAGTAGTCGAACGAGAGGGATGAGCAGCAGTATCAATAAGAGAAGCATAAGGAGTAGCAGAATCAGAATGAGATGCAGAATCAGTAGCAGATGAAAGATAAGCTGCAGGAGTAGCAGAAGAAGAAGTAAGAGAAGAAGAAGAAGAAGAAGAAGAAGAAGAAGAAGAAGAAGAAGAAGAAGAAGAAGAAGAAGAAGAAGAAGAAGAAGAAGAAGAAGAAGAAGAAGAAGAAGAAGAAGGAGAAGAAGAAGAAGAAGGAGAAGGAGAAGCATAAGGAGAAGCAGAAGAAGCAGAAGCAGGAGAAGCAGAAGCAGAAGAAAAAGAATAAGCATAAGAAGCAGAATCAGAGGAGAAGCAGAAGAAGGAGAAGGAGCAGCAGAAGGAGAAGCAGAAGGAGAAGCAGAAGGAGAAGCAGAAGAGGGAGAAGCAGAAACAGAAGAAGCAGCAGAAGGAGAAGCAGAAGCAGAAGAAGATGCAGAAGGAGAAGCAGGAGAATCAGAAGAAGCAAAAGCACAAGGAGAAGCAGAATAGGAGAAGGAGAAGGAGAAGGAAAGGCAGCAGAAGCAATAGGAGAAGCAGAAGGAGAAGCAGAAGCAGAATGAGAAGCAGAAAGAGAAGCATTAGTAGCAGAAGAAGCAGGAAAAGCAGAAGCAGAAGAAAGAGAAGAAGATGAATACGAAGAAGAAGACGAAGAAGAAGAAGAAGAACAATAAGAAGAAGAAGAAGAAGAAGAAGAAGAAGAAGAAGAAGAAGAAGAAGAAGAAGAAGAAGAAGAAGAAGAATAAGAAGACGAAGAAGAAGACGAAGAAGAAGACGAAGAAGAAGAAGAAGAAGAAGAAGAAGAAGAAGAAGAAGATGAAGAAGAAGATGATGATGAAGAAGATGACTACTGCGATTAGGGAGAAGGAGAATGAGAAGGAGAAGATGAGAGTGAGTGGGATAAGCTTATG
>NW_012328385.1:0-1201 GCF_000151885.1 Dipodomys ordii
CCTCCCCCTCCACAACACCTCGGCTGGCGGTCGAAACCCCGCCCTCCCCCGTCCCCGTAGTCATGGCTATGACAGAGCAAAAGCAAATGATGATAATAATGAATCGTAACAACCTATATGTATGTGTATGTCAGAACTCTCACTCCCCACTGCCGGGTAGGTGAGGACTGACTGACTGAGTGAGTGACTGACTCGACCCGTGTTTTGCCCCTCCCGCCGCCCCATCCACCTTGTCGACGGCGAACGCGCGCCATCTAGTGGTGGTTTTGTGAATTGCAGTTTTCTCTCATGAAATGCATGGGGGAAAAAAAAGAACAAACAAACCACGCACTGACTGACTGAGAAAACCGGCCCAGGCTGGCTGGCCCCGAGAGAGACTGCCTTCTTTTCAGAGAAGGGGTGGGGTGGGGATGATGATGTGCCTCGTTGGAATACGAGGCCCATGCATAGGCAGGCAGGCAGGCAGGCAGGCTCGGAGTGGGACCGTTGTGTGTTGGAGCGCCAGTACAGTAGCTCAAGCCCCAGGATTGACTGGCAAGTCGAGAGGAAAAGGAGGGATGGAGTGCGGGCGGGAGGGCGGGCGGGCGGGAGAGAGAATTCAAACGAGAGAGAGAGAGAGAGAGACAGACAGACAGACAGACAGAGACAAAGAGAGACACAGAGAGAGAAATAGAGAAACAGAAACAGAGAGACAAGAGACAGAGACGTGGTGAATTGGTCCGGCTGGACTACATACATGCTCTGTCGCGTCCGAACTTTGAGTTTCCTCAAAGATGCACGCACGCACACACACAGATACACTGAGATGCCCTCTGCCCCCTCTTCTATCCTCTCCAATTCCCCCGGCCCCTCCCCCCTCTCCCCCCCCGTCAGGCACCAGAAATGAGATCCCTCCCCTTTGCCTTTTGCGTCAATTACAAACAAAAGGCAGCGTGAGATTCAAGCAAATTTGTTTTATTTTGTTCCGAGGGTAGGGTTGTGGATTTTGGTGCGGGGGGGGGTCGGAGGTCATGGTCGTGGTCGAGTAATGGCCTGCGGGGGGGGGTGAGGATGGACGGTTACGCCACCTGCATGGATGGCTCGCGTTCCCCTCTGGCTGTCTGGTTGCCGCTGAGTGCTTCAGATATCACCATCCGGTCAGGAAGCAGGGGCTGGAAGATAAAGAGATAATTAGGAGCAGGACTCCAGGAAGCCCCAATGA
>NW_012328386.1:0-1201 GCF_000151885.1 Dipodomys ordii
CTCCCCCCGCCCCCCGCCCCGCCTTTGGGCTTCCCTGGAGTCCTGCTCCTAATTATCTCTTTAATATCTCTTTATCTTCCAGCCCCTGCTTCCTGACCGGATGGTGATATCTGAAGCACTCAGCGGCAACCAGACAGCCAGAGGGGAAGGCGAGCCATCCATGCAGGTGGCGTAACCGTCCATCCTCACCCCCCCCCCGCAGGCGATTACTCGACCACGACCACGACCTCCGACCCCCCCCCCGCACCAAAATCCACAACCCTACCCTCGGAACAAAATAAAACAAATTTGCTTGAATCTCACGCTGCCTTTTGCTTGTAATTGATGCAATAGGCGAAGGGGAGGGATCTCATTTCTGGTGCCTGACGGGGAGGGGGAGGGGGTAGGGGGCGGGGGAATTGGAGAGGAGAGAAGAGGGGGCAGAGGGCATCTCAGTGTATCTGTGTGTGTGCGTGCGTGCATCTTTGAGGAAACTCAAAGATCGGACGCGACAGAGCATGTATGTAGTCCAGCCGGCCCAATTCACCACGTCTCTGTCTCTTGTCTCTCTGTTTCTCTATTTCTCTCTCTGTGTCTCTCTTTGTCTCTGTCTGTCTGTCAGTTTTGTCTGTGTGTCTGTATGTCTGTATCTCTCTCTCTCTCTCTCTCTCTCGGTTGAATTCTCTCTCCCGCCAGCCCGCCCGCCCGCCCGCCTGCCCGCACTCCCTCCCTCCTTTTCCTCTCGACTTGCCAGTCAATCCTGGGGCTTGAGCTACTGTACTGGCGCTCCAGCACACAACGGTCCCACTCCGACCTGCCTGCCTGCCTGCCTGCCTATGCATGGGCCCCATACTCCAAGGAGGCACATCATCATCCTCACCCCACCCCTTCTCTGAAAAGAAGGCAGTCTCTCTCGGGGCCAGCCAGCCTGGGCCGGTTTTCTCAGTCAGTCAGTGCGTGGTTTGTTTGTTCTTTTTTTCCCCCATGCATTTCATGAGAGAAAACTGCAATTCACAAAACCACCGCTAGATGGGGCGCGTTCGCCGTCGACAAGGTGGATGGGGCGGCGGGAGGGGCAAAACACGGGTCGGGTCAGTCACTCACTCAGTCAGTCAGTCCTCACCTACCCGGCAGTGGGGAGTGAGAGTTCTGACATACACATACATATAGGTTGTTATGATTCATTATTATCATTTGCTATCCTCTGTCGTAGCCATGACGA
>NW_012328387.1:0-1201 GCF_000151885.1 Dipodomys ordii
TCCCCCTCCCCCTCCGCAACACGTCGGCTGGCGGTCGAAACCCCGCCCTCCCCCCTCCCCGTCGTCATGGCTACGACAGAGGAAAAGCAAATGATGATAATAATGAATCATAACAACCTATATGTATGTGTATGTCAGAACTCTCACTCCCCACTGCCGGGTAGGTGAGGACTGACTGACTGAGTGAGTGACTGACCCGACCCGTGTTTTGCCCCTCCCGCCGCCCCATCCACCTTGTCGACGGCGAACGCGCGCCATCTAGCGGTGGTTTTGTGAATTGCAGTTTTCTCTCATGAAATGCATGGGGGAAAAAAAAGAACAAACAAACCACGCACTGACTGACTGAGAAAACCGGCCCAGGCTGGCTGGCCCCGAGAGAGACTGCCTTCTTTTAGAGAAGGGGTGGGGTGGGGATGATGATGTGCCTCGTTGGAGTATGGGGCCCATGCATAGGCAGGCAGGCAGGCAGGCAGGCTGGGAGTGGGACCGTTGTGTGTTGGAGCACCAGTACAGTAGCTCAAGCCCCAGGATTGACTGGCAAGTCGAGAGGAAAAGGAGGGAGGGAGTGCGGGCGGGCGGGCGGGCGGGAGAGAGAATTCAAACGAGAGAGAGAGAGAGACAGACAGACAGACAGACAGACAGACAGACAGACAGAGACAAAGAGAGACACAGAGAGAGAAATAGAGAAACAGAAACAGAGAGACAAGAGACAGAGACGTGGTGAATTGGTCCGGCTGGACTACATACATGCTCTGTCGCGTCCGATCTTTGAGTTTCCTCAAAGATGCACGCACGCACACACACAGATACACTGAGATGCCCTCTGCCCCCTCTTCTCTCCTCTCCAATTCCCCCGCCCCCTCCCCCCTCCCCCCCGTCAGGCACCAGTAATGAGATCCCTCCCCTTCGCCTATTGCGTCAATTACAAACAAAAGGCAGCGTGAGATTCAAGCAAATTTTTTTATTTTGTTCCGAGGGTAGGGTTGTGGATATTGGTGCGGGGGGCGGGGGGTCGGAGGTCGTGGTCGTAGTCGAGTAATCGCCTGCGGGGGGGGGTGAGGATGGACGGTTACGCCACCTGCATGGATGGCTCGCGTTCCCCTCTGGCTGTCTGGTTGCCGCTGAGTGCTTCAGATATCACCATCTGGTCAGGAAGCAGGGGCTGGAAGATAAAGAGATATTAAAGAGATAATTAGGAGCA
>NW_012328388.1:0-1201 GCF_000151885.1 Dipodomys ordii
CTTTCTAGGTATAAGGGATTAGAGATTCAGACGAAGACTTTCCAGTTAGTCAGGTAAGGCGGTTGGACTTAGCACGGCTGGGAACTGGGGAATAGACTTGGACAGCTTAGTATCTGCTGTGTGTGTTATTCACTCTTCTGTATATGCTGGTTAACAGTGACGTTTAGTGTTAGAAATGGAAACCTCTTGCTCTTTTTTCTGGAAACTTAAAACTAACTAGAATGTGCCTATAAATCTACAAGTAAAATACACTGGATAGTAAAAGAAAAAAGAATACACTAGGGACATGATAAAATATACACGTGGTGTCTGGGCATTCACACAGCGCGCTCACCCCTCCCCGTCGTCATGGCTACGACAGAGGAAAAGCAAATGATGATAATAATGAATCATAACAACCTGTATGTATGTGTATGTCAGAACTCTCACTCCCCACTGCCGGGTAGGTGAGGACTGACTGACTGAGTGAGTGACTGACCCGACCCGTGTTTTGCCCCTCCCGCCGCCCCATCCACCTTGTCGACGGCGAACGCGCGCCATCTAGTGGTGGTTTTGTGAATTGCAGTTTTCTCTCATGAAATGCATGGGGGAAAAAAAAGAACAAACAAACCACGCACTGACTGACTGAGAAAACCGGCCCAGGCTGGCTGGCCCCGAGAGAGACTGCCTTCTTTTCAGACAAGGGGTGGGGTGGGGATGATGATGTGCCTCGTTGGAGTATGGGGCCCATGCATAGGCAGGCAGGCAGGCAGGCAGGCTCGGAGTGGGACCGTTGTGTGTTGGAGCGCCAGTACAGTAGCTCAAGCCCCAGGATTGACTGGCAAGTCGAGAGGAAAAGGAGGGAGGGAGTGCGGGCGGGCGGGCGGGCGGGAGAGAGAATTCAAGCGAGAGAGAGAGAGAGAGAGAGAGATAGACAGACAGACAGACAGACAGAGACAAAGAGAGACACAGAGAGAGAAATAGAGAAACAGAAACAGAGAGACAAGAGACAGAGACGTGGTGAATTGGTCCGGCATGGACTACATACATGCTCTGTCGCGTCCGATCATTGAGTTTCTTAAAAGAAGCACTCACGCACACACACAGATACACTGAGATGCCCTATGCCCCATCTTCTCTACTCTCCAATTCCTCCGCCCCCTCCCCCTCCCCCCCCTGTCTGGCACCAGAAATGAGATCCCTCCCCTTCGCCTATTGCGTC
>NW_012328389.1:0-1201 GCF_000151885.1 Dipodomys ordii
TCACTATTCCTTCTGCTGCCCTTCCTTCTCATACTCCTTCTCCTACTTCTGCTTCTCCTGCTTTTGCTTCTTCTGCTTCTCCTGCTTCTCCTTCTGCATCTTCTTCTGCTTCTGCTTCTCCTTCTCCTGCTTCTTCTGCTTCTGCTTCTCCTTCTTCTGCTTCTCCTTCTGCTTCTCCTTCTGCTTCTCCTTCTGCTTCTCTTTCTGCTTCTGATTCTCCTTCTGCTCTTCCTACACCTAATCCTTCTCTTTCTCCTTCTCCTTCTTCTTCTTCTGCTTCTCGTTCTGCTTCTGCTTCTGCTTCTTCTGCTTGTTCTGTTTCTTCTGCTTCAGGTCCTGCTTCGGCTTCTTCGGCTTCTTATGTTTCTTCTGCTTCTGCTTCTCCTGCTACTGCTTCTTCTGCTTCTCTTTCTGCTTCTCCTTCTGCTTCTGCTTCTCCTTCTTCTCCTTCTCCTTCTCCTTCTTCTGTTTCTTCTTCTTCTGCTGCTTCTCCCGCTTCTGCTTCTTCTGCTTCTCCTTCCTTTCCTCTGCTTCTTCTTCTCTTTCTTCTGCTTCTCTTTCTGCTTCTGCTTCTGCTTCTTCTGATTCTCCAAGTAATCCTTCTTCTTTTCCTTCTGTTTCTGCTTCTCTTTCTGCTTCTTCATCTCCTTCTGCTTCACCCTCTGCTGCCCCTTCTCCTTCTTCTGTTTCTCCCTCTGCTTCTGCTTCTGCTTCTTATGCTTCTTCTTGTTCTTCTGCTTCTGCTTCTCCTTCTGCTCCTTCTCCTTCTTCTGATTCTTCTTCTACTGCTTCTTCTTCTGCTTCTGCTTCTTCAGCTTCTACTTCTCTTTCTGCTTCTGCTTCTCCTGCTTTTTTTCAGCTTCTTCTGCTGCTTCTCCTTCTGCTGCTTCTTATACTTCTCCTTCTGCTTCTCTTTTTGCTTCTCCTTCTGCTTCTTTTGTTTCTCCTGCCTGAATTTCTGGTTCTACTTCTTCTGCTGCTTCTCCTTCTGCTTCTGCTTCTACTTCTGCTTCTGTTTCTGCTTCTTCTGCTTCTACTCTTTCGGCTTCTACTGATTCTGCATATTGTGCTTCTCCTGCTTCTTTTTCTGCTTCTCATTCCTCTTCTGCTTCTCCTTCTGCTTAAGCTTATCCACCTTCTCCTACTTCTGCTTCTCCTTCAAAAATCTACTTCTTCTGCATCTCCAGCATCTCCTTCAGCA
>NW_012328390.1:0-1201 GCF_000151885.1 Dipodomys ordii
TCTTCATTTTTCTCGTTCTGTTTCTCCTTATACCCAACCTTGAACATTTTTCTCATTTTATCTTTGTATGTTCTGGTGGTGGTGGTGGTGGAGGAGGAGGAGGAGAAGGAGAAGTAGAAGCAAAATGAGAAGCAAAAGGAGAAGCAAAAGGAGAAGCAGTAGAAGCAGAAGAAGCAGAAGCAGAGAAGCAGAAGCAGAAGAAACAGTATAAGCAAAATAAGCAGAATCAGAGGGAGAAGCAGAAGAAGGAGAAGGAGCAGAAGGAGAATGAGAAGCAGAAGGAGAATCAGAAGGAAAAGCAGAAGAAGGAGAAGCAGAAGCAGAAGAAGCAGCAGAAGGAGAAGCAGAAGCAGAAGAAGATGCAGAAGGAGAAGCAGGAGAAGCAGAAGAAGCAGAAGCAGAAGGAGAAACAGAAGTAGGAGAAGGAGAAGGAGAAGGAAGGGCAGCAGAAGCAATAGGAGAAGCAGAAGGAGAAGCAGAAGCAGAATAAGAAGCAAAAAGAATAGCAGTAGAAGCAGAAAAACCAGGAGAAGCAGAAGAAAGAGAAGAAGAAGAAGAAGAAGAAGAAGAAGAAGAAGAAGAAGAAGAAGAAGAAGAAGAAGAAGAAGAAGAAGAAGAAGAAGAAGAAGAAGAAGAAGAAGAAGAAGAAGGAGAAGCTTAAGGAGAACCATAAGGAGAAGCATAAGGAGAAGCAGTAGATGCAGGAGAAGCAGAAGAAATCGAATAAGCAAAAGAAACAGAAGCAGAAGCAGTGGGAGAACAGAAGAAGGAGAAGGAGAAGGAGCAGCAGAAGGAGAAGCAGAAGCAGAAAGAGAAGCAGAAACATAAGGAGAACAAAAGGAGAAGCAGGAGAATCAGAAGAAGCAGAAGTAGAAACAGAAAGAGAAGTAGAAGAAGAAGCAGAAGTAGAATCAGAAGAAACAGAAGAAGAAGAAGAAACAGAAGCAAAAGAAACAGAAGAAGGATAAGAGCAGAAGCAGAAGCAGAAGGAAAAGCAGAAGCAGAAGGAGAAGCAGAAAGAGAAGCAGGAGAAGCAGAAGAAGCAGGAGAAGCAGAAGCAGAAGAAACAGGAGAAGCCGAAGAAGCAGAAGCAGAATCTGAAGCAGAAGGAGAAACAGAAGAAGCACAATCTGAAGCAGAAGCAGAAGAAACAGAAATAGTAGAATAAGCAGAAGCAGAAGCACCAGGAGAAGCAGAAGAT
>NW_012328391.1:0-1201 GCF_000151885.1 Dipodomys ordii
CCCTCCCCGTCGTCATGGCTACGACAGAGGAAAAGCAAATGATGATAACAATGAATCATAACAACCTATATGTATGTGTATGTCAGAACTCTCACTCCCCACTGCCGGGTAGGTGAGGACTGACTGACTGAGTGAGTGACTGACCCGACCCGTGTTTTGCCCCTCCCGCCGCCCCATCCACCTTGTCGACGGCGAACGTGCGCCATCTAGCGGTGGTTTTGTGAATTGCAGTTTTCTCTCATGAAATGCATGGGGGAAAAAAAAGAACAAACAAACCACGCACTGACTGACTGAGAAAACCGGCCCAGGCTGGCTGGCCCCGAGAGAGACTGCCTTCTTTTCAGAGAAGGGGTGGGGTGGGGATGATGATTTGCCTCGTTGGAGTATGGGGCCCATGCATAGGCAGGCAGGCAGGCAGGCAGGCTCGGAGTGGGACCGTTGTGTGTTGGAGCGCCAGTACAGTAGCTCAAGCCCCAGGATTGACTGGCAAGTCGAGAGGAAAAGGAGGGAGGGAGTGCGGGCGGGCGGGCGGGCGGGAGAGAGAATTCAAACGAGAGAGAGAGAGAGACAGACAGACAGACAGACAGACAGACAGACAGACAGAGACAAAGAGAGACACAGAGAGAGAAATAGAGAAACAGAAACAGAGAGACAAGAGACAGAGACGTGGTGAATTGGTCCGGCTGGACTACATACATGCTCTGTCGCGTCCGATCTTTGAGTTTCCTCAAAGATGCACGCACGCAAACACACAGATACACTGAGATGCCCTCTGCCCCCTCTTCTCTCCTCTCCAATTCCCCCGCCCGCTCCCCCCTCCCCCCCCGTCAGGCACCAGAAATGAGATCCCTCCCCTTCGCCTATTGCGTCAATTACAAACAAAAGGCAGCGTGAGATTCAAGCAAATTTGTTTTATTTTGTTCCGAGGGTAGGGTTGTGGATTTTGGTGCCGGGGGGGGGGTCGGAGGTCGTGGTCGTGGTCGAGTAATCGCCTGCGAGGGTGGGGCGGTGAGGATGGACGGTTACGCCACCTGCATGGGTGGCTCGCGTTCCCCTCTGGCTGTCTGGTTGCCGCTGAATGCTTCAGATATCACCATCCGGTCAGGAAGCAGGGGCTGGAAGATAAAGAGATATTAAAGAGATAATTAGGAGCAGGACTCCAGGGAAGCCCGAAGGCGGGGGGGGGCGGGGGGAGGGGTGA
>NW_012328392.1:0-1201 GCF_000151885.1 Dipodomys ordii
TCTCCTTCCTTTCCTCAGCTTCTGCTTCTACTTCTCCTTCTTCTACTTCTCTTTCTGCATCTGCTTCTTCTGATTCTTCAACTAATCCTTCTTCTTCTCCTTCTGTTTCTGCTTCTCTTTCTGCTTCATCATCTCCTTCTGCTTCACCTTCAGCTGCTCCTTCTCCTTCTTCTGTTTCTCCCTCTGCTTCTGCTTATGCTTCATATGCTTCTTCTTATTCTGATTCTGCTTCTCCTGCTTCTGCTTCTTATGCTTCTACTGCTTCTTCTGCTTCTTCTGCTTCTACTTCTCTTTCTGCTTCTGCTTCTCCTGCTTGTTTTTCTGCTTCTTCTGCTGCTTTTTCTACTTCTCCTTCTGCTTCTCTTTTTGCTTCTCCTTCTGCTTCTGCTTCTTCTGTTTCTCGTGCCTGGATTTCTGGTTCTACTTCTGTTGCTGCTTCTCCTTCTGCTTCTGCTTCTCCTTCTGCTTCTGTTTCTGCTTCTTCTCTTTCAGCTTCTCCTGCTTCTGCTTCTTGTCCTCCTCCTGCTTCTCTTTCTGCTTCTCATTCTGCTTCTGCTTCTCCTTCTGCTTCTGCTTCTCCTCCTTCTCCTTCTCCTACTTCTGCTTCTCTTTCAGCTTCTGCTTCTTCTGCTTCTCCTGCTTCTCCTTCTGCATCTCCTTCTGCTTGTGCTTGTCCTTATGCTTCTTCTTCTGCCTCTGCTTCTCCTTCTCCTTCTTTTGCTTCACCTTATGCTTCTGCTTCTTCTGCTTTTCCTGCATCTCCTGCTGCTTCTGCTTCTTCTGCTTCTCCTTCTGCATCTTCTTCTGCTACTGCTTCTCCTTCTCCTTCTTCTGCTTCTCCTTCTGATTCTCCTTCTGCTCCTTCTTCTGCTTTACCTGTTTCTCTTTCTGCTTCTCCTTCTGCTTCTCCTTCTGTTTCTCCTTCTCCTTCTTGTTCTCCTGCTTTTCCTTCTGCTTTTCCTACTGCTTCTACTACAAATGCTACTGCTTCTACTTCTTCTGTTTCTTCTGCTTCTCCTTCTGCTTTTGATTCTCTTTCTGCTTCTGCTTCTCCTTCTGCTTCTCATTCTGCTTCTCCAGATTCTGCTTCTTCTGCTTCTCCTGCTTCTCCTTCTGCTTCAGGTTCTGCTTCTGCTTCTTCGGATTCTTATGCTTCTGCTTCTCCTGCTTCTGCTTCTTCTGCTTCCCCTCCTTCTCATTA
>NW_012328393.1:0-1200 GCF_000151885.1 Dipodomys ordii
CTTCCCTGGAGTCCTGCTCCTAATTATCTCTTTAATATCTCTTTATCTTCCTGCCCCTGCTTCCTGACCGGATGGTGATATCTGAAGCACTCAGCGGCAACCAGACAGCCAGAGGGGAACGCGAGCCATCCATGCAGGTGGCGTAACCGTCCATCCTCACCACCCCCCCGCAGGCGATTACTCGACCACGACCACGACCTCCGACCCCCCCCCCCGCACCAAAATCCACAACCCTACCCTCGGAACAAAATAAAACATATTTGCTTGAATCTCACGCTGCCTTTTGTTTGTAATTGACTCAATAGGCGAAGGGGAGGGATCTCATTTCTGGTGCCTGACGGTGGGGGGATGGGGCGGGGGAATTGGAGACTAGAGAAGAGCGGGTAGAGGGCATCTCAGTGTATCTGTGTGTGTGCGTGCGTGCATCTTTGAGGAAACTCAAAGATCGGATGCGACAGAGCATGTATGTAGTCCAGCCGGACCAATTCACCACGTCTCTGTCTCTTGTCTCTCTGTTTCTGTTTCTCTATTTCTCTTTGTCTCTGTCTGTCTGTCTGTCCGTCTGTCTGTCTGTCTGTCTGTCTGTCTCTCTCTCTCTCTCTCGTTTGAATTCTCTCTCCCGCCCGCCCGCCCGCCCGCACTCCCTCCCTCCTTTTCCTCTCGACTTGCCAGTCAATCCTGGGGCTTGAGCTACTGTACTGGCGCTCCAACACACAACGGTCCCACTCCGAGCCTGCCTGCCTGCCTGCCTGCCTATGCATGGGCCCCATACTCCAACGAGGCACATCATCAACCCCACCCCACCCCTTCTCTGAAAAGAAGGCAGTCTCTCTCGGGGCCAGCCAGCCTGGGCCGGTTTTCTCAGTCAGTCAGTGCGTGGTTTGTTTGTTCTTTTTTTCCCCCATGCATTTCATGAGAGAAAACTGCAATTCACAAAACCACCACTAGATGGCGCGCGTTCGCCGTCGACAAGGTGGATGGGGCGGCGGGAGGGGCAAAACACGGGTCGGGTCAGTCACTCACTCAGTCAGTCAGTCCTCACTTACCCGGCAGTGGGGAGTGAGAGTTCTGACATACACATACATATAGGTTGTTATGATTCATTATTATCATCATTTGCTTTTCCTCTGTGGTAGCCATGACGACGGGGAGGGGGAAGGGCGGGGTTTCGACCGCCAGCCGACGTGTTGCGGAGGGGGA
>NW_012328394.1:0-1200 GCF_000151885.1 Dipodomys ordii
CAGAGGGGTACACAGCGGGACACAGCGGGAACAGAGCGAGGACACAGCGGGACACAGCGTCGATACAGCGGAAACACAGCGGGACACAGTGGGTACACAGCTGGGGACACAAAGGGACACATCGGGGGACACAGCGAGGACACAGCGGAACACATCGTGGGACACAGCGAGGACACAGCGGGACACAGAGGGACACAGCAGGGACACAGCAGTATACACAGCGGGACACAGCAGGGGACACAGCTGGGGATACAAAGGGACACATTGGGGGACACAGCGGGACACAGTGGGAAACAGCGGGGACAAAGCTTGAGACACACTGGGGGACAGAGGGGGAGACAGCAGGGGACACAGCGAGGACACAGCGCGACACAGCGTGGACACAGCGGGGTCTCATCCGAGAACACAGCGGGGGCATAGCGGGACACCAAGGAACAAAGCGGGACACAGCGGGAAACAGCGGCGACCCTGCGGGGACACAGTGGGACACAGCGGGGGACAAAACAGGACACAGTGGGGCACAGAGCGTGGGACACAGCGAGACACAGCGGGAACAAAGCTGGACACAGCGGGGTACACAGCGGGACACAGCGGGGACACAGCGGGGACACAGCAGGACACAGCGGGTCCCAGCAGGGACACAGCAGGACACAGCGGGAAATAGTGGGCGACACAGCGGGACACAGTGGGGGACACAGCGAGGACACAGCGGAACACAGCGAGGGACAGAGCGAGGACAAAGCGGGACATAGTGGGCGAAACAGCAGGACACAACGGGGACATAGCAGTGGACACCGCGGGAGAAACAGCGGGACACAGCGGGGGACAAAGCAGGGGCACAGCGGGACACAGCCAGATACAGCGGGGGACACTGGTGGGACACAGCGTTACAGAGCGGGGACACAGCGGGACTCAGCGGGGGACACAGCAGTACACAGCGGGACACAGTGGGGACACAGCGGGACTCAGCAGCGGACACAGCAGTAGACAAAGCGGGACACAACGGGGCACAGCGGGGGACACAGTCAGACACAGAGGGGGAGACAGAGGGGTACACAGCGGGACACAGTGGGACACAGTAGGGACACAGCAGTAGACAAAGCGGGACACAACGGGGGACACAGTGAGACACAGCATCGAAACAGCGGGGACACAGCAGGGACACAGCGGGGACATAGCGGACACAGCGGACACAGCGGG
>NW_012328395.1:0-1200 GCF_000151885.1 Dipodomys ordii
TCGGGCTTCCCTGGAGTCTGCTCCTAATTATTTCTGTAATATCTCTTTATCTTCCAGCCCCTGCTTCCTGACCGCATGGTGATATCTGAAGCACTCAGCGGCAACCAGACAGCCAGAGGGAACGCGAGCCATCCATGCAGGTGGCGTAACCGTCCATCCACACCCCCCCCCGCAGGCGATTATTCGACCACGACCACGACCTCCTACCCCCCCCCCCCTTGCACCAAAATCCACAACCCTACCCTCGGAACAAAATAAAACAAATTTGCTTGAATCTCACGCTGCCTTTTGTTTGTAATTGACGCAATAGGCGAAGGGGTGGGATCTCATTTCTGGTGCCTGACGGGGGGGGAGGGGGGAGGGGGCGGGGGAATTGGAGAGGAGAGAAGAGGTGGCAGAGCGCATCTCAGTGTATCTGTGTGTGTGCGTGCGTGCCCCTTTGAGGAAACTCAAAGATCGGACGCGACAGAGCATGTATGTAGTCCAGCCGGACCAATTCACCACGTCTCTGTCTCTTGTCTCTCTGTTTCTGTTTCTCTATTTCTCTCTCTGTGTCTCTCTTTGTCTCTGTCTGTCTGTCTGTCTCTCTGTCTGTCTGTCTGTCTGTCTGTCTCTCTTTCTCTCTCTCTGTCTCTCTCGTTTGAATTCTCTCTCCCGCCCGCCCGCCCGCCCGCACTCCCTCCCTCCTTTTCCTCTCGACTTGCCAGTCAATCATGGGGCTTGAGCTACTGTACTGGCGCTCCAACACACAACGGTCCCATTCCGAGCCTGCCTGCCTGCCTGCCTGCCTATGCATGGGCCCCATACTCCAACGAGGCACATCATCATCCCCACCCCACCCCTTCTCTGAAAAGAAGGCAGTCTCTCTCGGGGCCAGCCAGCCTGGGCCGGTTTTCTCAGTCAGTCAGTGCGTGGTTTGTTTGTTCTTTTTTTCCCCCATGCATTTCATGAGAGAAAACTGCAATTCACAAAACCACCACTAGATGGCGCGCGGGAGGGGCAAAACACGGGTCGGGTCAGTCACTCACTCAGTCAGTCAGTCCTCACCTACCCGGCAGTGGGGAGTGAGAGTTCTGACATACACATACATATAGGTTGTTATGATTCATTATTATCATCATTTGCTTTTCCTCTGTCGTAGCCATGACGACGGGGAGGGGGGAGGGCGGGGTTTCGACCGCCAGCTGACGTGTTGCGGAG
>NW_012328396.1:0-1200 GCF_000151885.1 Dipodomys ordii
TCAGTTATACAATCATCTTTTTCTGTGAGGGTACGGTGACTTTCTTACACAATGCGGTACGCTGTTTTCAGAGAGTGCCAGATTTCTTGTACATCGCCTTGAAATGAAGGTCATTGTGCATATCATCACCCCCCCCGCCTTCGGGCTTCCCTGGAGTCCTGCTCCTAATTATCTCTTTAATATCTCTTTATCTTCCAGCCCCTGCTTCCTGACCGGATGGTGATATCTGAAGCACTCAGCGGCAACCAGACAGCCAGAGGGGAACGCGAGCCAGCCATGCAGGTGGCGTAACCGTCCATCCTCACCCCACCCGCAGGCGATTACTCGACCACGACCACGACCTCCGACCCCCCCCCGCACCAAAATCCACAACCCTACCCTCGGAACAAAATAAAACAAATTTGCTTGAATCTCACGCTGCCTTTTGTTTGTAATTGACGCAATAGGCGAAGGGGAGGGATCTCATTTCTGGTGCCTGAAGGGGGGGGAGGGGGGAGGGGGCGGGGGAATTGGAGAGGAGAGAAGAGGGGGCAGAGGGCATCTCAGTGTATCTGTGTGTGTGCGTGCGTGCATCTTTGAGGAAATTCAACATCGGACGCGACAGATCATGTATGTAGTCCAGCCGGACCAATTCACCACGTCTCTGTCTCTTGTCTCTCTGTTTCTGTTTCTCTATTTCTCTCTCTGTGTCTCTCTTTGTCTCTGTCTGTCTGTCTGTCTGTCTGTCTGTCTGTCTGTCTGTCTCTCTCTCTCTCGTTTGAATTCTCTCTCCCGCCCGCCCGCCCGCCCGCACTCCCTCCCTCCTTTTCCTCTCGACTTGCCAGTCAATCCTGGGGCTTGAGCTACTGTACTGGCGCTCCAACACACAACGGTCCCACTCCGAGCCTGCCTGCCTGCCTGCCTGCCTATGCATGGGCCCCATACTCCAACGAGGCACATCATCATCCCCACCCCACCCCTTCTCTGAAAAGAAGGCAGTCTCTCTCGGGGCCAGCCAGCCTGGGCCGGTTTTCTCAGTCAGTCAGTGCGTGGTTTGTTTGTTCTTTTTTTTCCCCCATGCATTTCATGAGAGAAAACTGCAATTCACAAAACCACCACTAGATGGCGCGCGTTCGCCGTCGACAAGGTGGATGGGGCGGCGGGAGGGGCAAAACACGGGTCGGGTCAGTCACTCACTCAGTCAGTCAGTCCTCACCTACC
>NW_012328397.1:0-1200 GCF_000151885.1 Dipodomys ordii
TCTTTCTCCTTCTTATTCTTCTGCTTCTCGTTCTGCTTCTGCTTCTTCTGCTTGTTCTGTATCTTCTGCTTCTGCTTTTCCAGCCTCTGATGCTTCTGCTTCTCCTTCTGCTTCAGGTTCTCCTTCTGCTTCTTCAGCTTCTTCTGTTTCTTCTGCTTCTGCTTCTCCTGCAACTGCTTCTTCTGCTTCTGTTTCTATTTCTGCTTCTCCTTCTGCTTCTGCTTCTCCTTCTGCTCCTTCTCCGTCTTCTGTTTCTTCTTCTTCTTCTGCTTCTCCCGCTTCTGCTTCTTCTGCTTCCCCTGATTGTCCTTCTGCTTCTCCTTCTCCTTCTCCCTCTTTTGCTTCTCTTTCTGCTTCTGCTTCTTCTGATTCTCCAACTTCTCCTTCTGTTTCTGCTTCTCTTTCTGCTTCTGCATGTCCTTCTGCTTCACCTTCTGCTGCTCCTTCTCCTTCTTCTGTTTCTCCCTCTGCTTCTACTTCTGCTTCTTATGCTTCTTCTATTTTCTTCTGCTTCTGCTTCTCCTGCTTCTGCTTCTTATGCTTCTACTGCTTCCTCTTCTGGTTCTGCTTCTTCAGCTTCTAATTCTCTTTCTGCTTCTGCTTCTCCTGCTTGTTTTTCTGCTTCTCTTGCTGCTTCTCCTTCTGCTGCTTCTTTTACTACTCCTTGTGCTTCTCTTTTTGCTTCTCCTTCTGCTTCTGCTTCTGCTTCTTCTGTTTCTTCTGCCTGAATTTCTGGTTCTACTTCTTCTGCTGCTTCTCCTTCTGCTTCTGCTTCTCCTTCTGCTAATGTTTCTGCTTCTTCTGCTTCTTCTCTTTCGGCTTCTCCTGCTTCTGCTTCTTGTCCTTCTCCTGCTTCTCTTTCTGCTTCTCATTCTGCTTCTGCTTCTCCTTCTGCTTCTCCTCCTTCTCCTTCTCCTACTTCTGCTTCTCCTTCAGCTTCTGATTCTTCTGCTTCTCCTGCTTCTCCTTCTGCATCTCCTTCTGCTTGTGCTTGTCCTTATGCTTCTGCTTCTGCTTCTCCTTCTCCTTTTTTGCTTCTCCTTTTGCTTCTGCTTCTTCTGCTTTTCCTGCTTCTCCTCGTGCTTCTGCTTCTTCTGCTTCTCCTGCTTCTCATTCTGCATCTTCTTCTGCTTCTCCTTCTGATTCTCCTAAAGCTTCTTCTTCTTCTGCTTTACCTGCAGTCTCTTTCTGCTTCTCCTT
>NW_012328398.1:0-1200 GCF_000151885.1 Dipodomys ordii
TCACTCTCCCTCCCCACTCCCCCCGCCCCCCTCCCGCCTTCGGGCTTCCCTGGAGTCCTGCTCCTAATTATCTCTTTAATATCTCTTTATCTTCCAGCCCCTGCTTCCTGACCGGATGGTGATATCTGAAGCACTCAGCGGCAACCAGACAGCCAGAGGGGAACGCGAGCCATCCATGCAAGTGGCATAACCGTCCATCCTCACCCCCCTCCCCGCAGGCGATTACTCGACCACGACCACGACCTCCGACCGACCCCCCGCACCAAAATCCACAACCCTACCCTCGGATCAAAATAAAACAAATTTGCTTGAATCTCACGCTGCCTTTTGTTTGTAATTGACGCAATAGGCGAAGGGGAGCGAGGGGAGGGATCTCATTTAGGGGCCGGGGGGTGAGGAGGAAGGGGCGGGGGAATTGGAGAGGAGAGAAGAGGGGGCAGAGGGCATCTCAGTGTATCTGTGTGTGTGCGTGCGTGCATCTTTGAGGAAACTCAAAGATCGGACGCGACAGAGCATGTATGTAGTCCAGCCGGACCAATTCACCACGTCTCTGTCTCTTGTCTCTCTGTTTCTGTTTCTCTATTTCTCTCTCTGTGTCTCTATTTGTCTCTGTCTGTCTGTCTGTCTGTCTGTCTGTCTGTCTGTCTGTCTGTCTGTCTGTCTCTCGTTTGAATTCTCTCTCCCGCCCGCCCGCCCGCCCGCACTCCCTCCCTTGTTTTCCTCTCGACTTGCCAGTCAATCCTGGGGCTTGAGCTACTGTACTGGCGCTCCAACACACAACGGTCCCACTCCGAGCCTGCCTGCCTGCCTGCCTGCCTATGCATGGGCCCCATACTCCAACGAGGCACATCATCATCCCCACCCCACCCCTTCTCTGAAAAGAAGGCAGTCTCTCTCGGGGCCAGCCAGCCTGGGCCGGTTTTCTCAGTCAGTCAGTGCGTGGTTTGTTTGTTCTTTTTTTTCCCCCATGCATTTCATGAGAGAAAACTGCAATTCACAAAACCACCACTAGATAGCGAGCGTTCGCCGAAGACAAGGGTGGATGGGGCGGCGGGAGGGGCAAAACACGGGTCGGGTCAGTCACTCACTCAGTCAGTCAGTCCTCACCTACCCGGCAGTGGGGAGTGAGAGTTCTGACATACACATGCATATAGGTTGTTATGATTCATTATTATCATCATTTGCTTTTCCTCTGTCGTA
>NW_012328399.1:0-1200 GCF_000151885.1 Dipodomys ordii
CCGCAACACGTCGGAGCTGGCGGTCGAAAACCCCGCCCCTCCCCCTCCCCGTCGTCATGGCTACGACAGAGGAAAAGCAAATGATGATAATAATGAATCATAACAACCTATATGTGTATGTATGTGTATGTCAGAACTCTCACTCCCCACTGCCGGGTAGGTGAGGACTGACTGACTGAGTGAGTGTCTGACCCGACCCGTGTTTTGCCCCTCCCGCCGCCCCATCCACCTTGTCGACGGCGAACGCACGCCATCTAGTGGTGGTTTTGTGAATTGCAGTTTTCTCTCATGAAATGCATGGGGGAAAAAAAGAACAAACAAACCACGCACTGACTGACTGAGAAAACCGGCCCAGGCTGGCTGGCCCCGAGAGAGACTGCCTTCTTTTCAGAGAAGGGGTGGGGTGGGGATGATGATGTGCCTCGTTGGAGTATGAGGCCCATGCATAGGCAGGCAGGCAGGCAGGCAGGCTCGGAGTGGGACCGTTGTGTGTTGGAGCGCCAGTACAGTAGCTCAAGCCCCAGGATTGACTGGCAAGTCGAGAGGAAAAGGAGGGAGGGAGTGCGGGCGGGCGGGCGGGAGAGAGAATTCAAACGAGAGAGAGAGACAGAATGACAGACAGACAGACAGACAGAGACAAAGAGAGACACACAGAGAGAAATAGAGAAACAGAAACAGAGAGACAAGAGACAGAGACGTGGTGAATTGGTCCGGCTGGACTACATACATGCTCTGTCGCGTCCGATCTTTGAGTTTCCTCAAAGATGCACGCACGCACACACACAGATACACTGAGATGCCCTCTGCCCCCTCTTCTCTCCTCTCCAATTCCCCCGCCCACTCCCCCCTCCCCCCCTCAGGCACCAGAAATGAGATCCCTCCCCTTCGCCTATTGCGTCAATTACAAACAAAAGGCAGCGTGAGATTCAAGCAAATTTGTTTTATTTTGTTCCGAGGGTAGGGTTGTGGATTTTGGTGCGGGGGGGGGGTCGGAGGTCGTGGTCGTGGTCGAGTAATCGCCTGCGGTGGGGGTGAGGATGGACGGTTACGCCACCTGCATGGATGGCTCGCGTTCCCCTCTGGCTGTCTGGTTGCCGCTGAGTGCTTCAGATATCACCATCCGGTCAGGAAGCAGGGGCTGAAAGATAAAGAGATATTAAAGAGATAATTAGGAGCAGGACTCTCGGGAAGTCCGAAGGC
>NW_012328400.1:0-1200 GCF_000151885.1 Dipodomys ordii
TCCCCGCTGTGTCCCCCACTGTGTTTCCCACTGTTTGGGCTGTATTTCCTGCTGTGTCCCCCGCTGTGTCCCGCTGTGTCCCCCGCTGTGTCCCGCTATTCCTGCTGTGTCCCCCGATGTGTCCCGCTGTGTCCCTGCTGTGTCCCCGATGTGTCCCGCTGTGTCCCCGCTGTGTCCCTCTGTGTCCCCGCTGTGTTCCCGCTGTGTCCCACTGAGTCCCCGCTGTGTCACCATTGTGTCCCCCACTGTGTCCCGCTGTGTTCCACGCTGTGTCCCCCGCTGTGTCCCCCACTGTGTGGGCTTTGTCCTCTGCTGTGTCCCCTGCTGTGTCCCGTTGTGTCCCTGCTGTGACCCGCTGTGTCCCACTGTGCCCCCGCTGTGTCCCACTGTGTCCCTGCTGTGTCCCCGATGTGTCCTGCTTTGTCCCCTCTGTGTTTCCTCTGTGTCTCCCCAGTGCCCCGCTATGTCCCGCTGTGTCCTCGCTGTGTCCCCCGCTGTGTCCCCGCTGTGTCCCCGCTGTGTTACCGCCGTGTCCCGCTTTGTCCCGCTATGTCCCCGCTGTGTCCCGCTGTGTCCCCCGCTGGGTCCCGCTGTGTCCCCCGCTCTATCCCCCACTCTGTCCCCCGCTGGGTCCCGCTGTGTCCCCGCTGTGTTACCGCCATGTCCCGCTGTGTCCCCGCTGTGTCCCCGTTGTGTCCCCCGCTGGGTCCCGCTGGGTCCCCCACTGTTTCCCGTTGTGTCCCCGCTGTATCCCGCTGTGTCCCGCTTGTCCCCGCTGTGTCCACCTCTGTGTCCCCGCTGTATCCCGCTGTGTCCAGCTGTGTCCTCGCTGTGTCCCGCTATGTCCCCATTTGTCCCCTCTTTGTGCCCCTGTGTGTCCCCACTGTGTTCCTGCTGTGTCCCCTGCAGTGCCCGCTCTGTCCCTGCTCTGTCTCCTGCTCTGTCCCCCGCTGGGTCCCACTGTGTCCCCGCTGTGTCCCCCGCTCTGTCCCCCGCTGGGTCCCGCTGGGTCCCCCGTTGTGTCCCGCTGTGTCCCTGCTGTGTCCCGCTGTGTCCCCCGCTGTGTCACTCGCTGTGTCTCACAGTGTCCCCCGCTGAGTCCCCCACTGTGTCCCCCGCTGTGTCCCCGCTGTGTCCGGCTGTGTTCCCCGTTGTGTCCCCTGTTGTGTTCTAAATGCTCTATCCATTCCCCAACGGAAA
>NW_012328401.1:0-1200 GCF_000151885.1 Dipodomys ordii
CCTCCCCCCTCCCCTTCGTCATGGCTACGACAGAGGAAAAGCAAATGATGATAATAATGAATCATAACAACCTATATGTATGTGTATGTCAGAACTCTCACTCCCCACTGCCGGGTAGGTGAGGACTGACTGACTGAGTGAGTGACTGACCCGACCCGTGTTTTGCCCCTCCCGCCGCCCCATCCACCTTGTCGACGGCGAACGCGCGCCATCTAGTGGTGGTTTTGTGAATTGCAGTTTTCTCTCATGAAATGCATGGGGGAAAAAAAAGAACAAACAAACCACGCACTGACTGACTGAGAAAACCGGCCCAGGCTGGCTGGCCCCGAGAGAGACTGCCTTCTTTTCAGAGAAGGGGTGGGGTGGGGATGATGATGTGCCTCGTTGGAGTATGGGGCCCATGCATACGCAGGCAGGCAGGCAGGCAGGCTCGGAGTGGGACCGTTGTGTGTTGGAGCGCCAGTACAGTAGCTCAAGCCCCAGGATTGACTGGCAAGTCGAGAGGACAAGGAGGGAGGGAGTGCGGGCGGGCGAGAGAGAGAATTCAATCGAGAGAGAGAGACAGAGAGACAGACAGACAGACAGACAGACAGACAGACAGAGACAAAGAGAGACACAGAGAGAGAAATAGAGAAACAGAAACAGAGAGACAAGAGACAGAGACGTGGTGAATTGGTCCGGCTGGACTACATACATGCTCTGTCGCGTCCGATCTTTGAGTTTCCTCAAAGATGCACGCACGCACACACACAGATACACTGAGATGCCCTCTGCCCCCTCTTCTCTCCTCTCCAATTCCCCCGCCCCCTCCCCGCTCCCCCCCCCCCGTCAGGCACCAGAAATGAGATCCCTCCCCTTCGCCTATTGCGTCAATTACAAACAAAAGGCAGCGTGAGATTCAAGCAAATTTGTTTTATTTTGTTCCGAGGGTAGGGTTGTGGATTTTGGTGCGGGGGGGGGTCGGAGGTCGTAGTCGTGATCGAGTAATCGCCTGCGGGGGGGGTGAGGATGGATGGTTACGCCACCTGCATGGATGACTCGCGTTCCCCTCTGGCTGTCTGGTTGCCGCTGAGTTCTTCAGATATCACCATCCGGTCAGGAAGCAGGGGCTGGAAGATAAAGAGATATTAAAGAGATAATTAGGAGCAGGACTCCAGGGAAGCCCGAAGGTGGCGGGGTGCGGGGCGAGGGGGAGGGAGA
>NW_012328402.1:0-1200 GCF_000151885.1 Dipodomys ordii
CAGCCCCCCCCCCGCCTTCGGGATTCCTTGGATTCCTGCTCCTAATTATCTCTTTAATATCTCTTTATCTTCCAGCCCCTGCTTCCTGACCGGATGGTGATATCTGAAGCACTCAGCGGCAACCAGACAGCCAGAGGGGAACGCGAGCCATCCATGCAGATGGCGTAACCGTCCATCCTCACGCCCCCCCCCGCAGGCGATTACTCGACCACGACCACGACCTCCGACCCCCCCCCCCGCACCAAAATCCACAACCCTACCCTCGGAACAAAATAAAACAAATTTGCTTGAATCTCACGCTGCCTTTTGTTTGTAATTGACGCAATAGGCGAAGGGGAGGGATCTCATTACTGGTGCCTGACGGGGGGGGGAGGGGGGAGGGGGCGGGGGAATTGGAGAGGAGAGAAGAGGGGGCAGAGGGCATCTCAGTGTATCTGTGTGTGTGCGTGCGTGCATCTTTGAGGAAACTCAAAGATCGGACGCGACAGAGCATGTATGTAGTCCAGCCGGACCAATTCACCACGTCTCTGTCTCTTGTCTCTCTGTTTCTGTTTCTCTATTTCTCTCTCTGTGTCTCTTTCTCTGTCTGTCTGTCTGTCTGTCTGTCTCTCTCTCTCTCTCTCGTTTGAATTCTCTCTCCCGCCCACCCGCACATCCTCCCTCCTTTTCCTCTCGACTTGCCAGTCAATCCTGGGGCTTGAGCTACTGTACTGGCGCTCCAACACACAACGGTCCCACTCCGAGCCTGCCTGCCTGCCTATGCATGGGCCCCATACTCCAACGAGGCACATCATCATCCCCACCCCACCCCTTCTCTGAAAAGAAGGCAGTCTCTCTCGGGGCCAGCCAGCCTGGGCCGGTTTTCTCAGTCAGTCAGTGCGTGGTTTGTTTGTTCTTTTTTTTCCCCCATGCATTTCATGAGAGAAAACTGCAATTCACAAAACCACCGCTAGATGGCGCGCGTTCGCAGTCGACAAGGTGGATGGGGCGGCGGGAGGGGCAAAACAAGGGTCGGGTCAGTCACTCACTCAGTCAGACAGTCCTCACCTACCCGGCAGTGGGGAGTGAGAGTTCTGACATACACATACATATAGGTTGTTATGATTCATTATTATCATCATTTGCTTTTCCTCTGTCGTAGCCATGACGACGGGGAGGGAGGGAGGGCGGGGTTTCGACCGCCAGCCGACGTGTTGCGGA
>NW_012328403.1:0-1200 GCF_000151885.1 Dipodomys ordii
GTGTCCCACACTGTGTCCCCCGCTGTGACCCGCTGTGTCCCTGCTGTGTCCAGCTATGTCCCGATGAGTCCCCGATGTCCTCCACTGTGTCCCGTTGTATCCCCGCTGTCTGCAGGTGTGTCCCCGCTGTGCCCCGCTGTGTCCCTCTATGTCACCCCCTGTGTCCCGCTGTGTCTCCGCTGTTTCCCACTGTGACCCCCGCGCTGTCCTGCTGTGTCCCCGTTGTCCACCGGTGTGTCCCCTCTGTCCCCCGCTGTGTCCCCGCTGTGTCCCATTGTGTCCCGATGTGTCCCGCTGTGTCGCCGCTTTGTCACTGCTGTGTCTCGCTGTGTCCCGCTGTGTCCACGCTGTGTCCCGCTCTGTCCCAGGCTGTGTCCCGCTGTGTCCCCCGCTGTGTTCTGCTGTGTCGCTGCTGTGTCCCTGCTGTGTCCCCGCTGTGTCCCCGGGGTGTCCAGCTGTGTCCCCGCTGTGTCCCCCGCTGTGTCCCCGCTGTGTCCCACTGTGTCCCACTGTGTCCCGCTGTGTCCTGCTGTGTCCCCGCTGTGTAACGCTGGGTCCCCCTTTGTGTCCCGCTGTGTCCCCTCGGTGTCCCCCTGTGGCCTTGCTGTGTCCCACTGTGTCCTCGCTGTGTCCCCGCTGTTTCCCGCTGTGTCCTGCTGTGTCCGGCTGTGTCCCCGCTGTCCCCCGCTGTGTCCCCTGCTGTGTCCCCGCTGTGTCCAGCTGTGTCCCGTTTTGTCCCGCTGTGTCCCCTCTTTGTCCCCCGCTTTGTCCCCGCTGTGTCCCGCTGTGTCCCGCTGTGTCCCCCGCTGTGTCCCGCTGTGTCCCGTTGTGTCCCTGCTGTGTCCCCGCTGTGTCCTGCTGTGGCCCTCTGTGTCCCTGCTGTCCCCCGCTGTGTTCCCTGCTGTGTCCCCCGCGGTGTCCCGCGGTGTCCCCGCTGTGTCCCCGCTGGGTCCCGCTGTGTCCCGCTGTGTCCCCGCTGTGTCCCCGCTGTGTTCCGCTGTGTCCCTGGTGTGTCCTCACTGTGTAAACGCTAAGTCCCTCTGTGTCCCCGCTGTGTCCCACTGTGTCCCCCGCTGTTTCCCCGCTGTGTCCCTGCTGTGTCCCGCTGTGTCCTGCTGTGTCCTCGCTGTGCCCTTCTGTATCCTGCTGTGTCCCCCGCTGGGTCCCCCACTATTTCCCGCTGTGACTTGCTGTGTCCAC
>NW_012328404.1:0-1200 GCF_000151885.1 Dipodomys ordii
TCATCCAGGGAACGAGCGACTCCTCCCCCTCCCCCTCCCCCTCCGCAACACGTCGGCTGGCGGTCGAAACCCCGCCCTCCCCCCTCCCCGTCGTCATGGCTACGACAGAGGAAAAGCAAATGATGATAATAATGAATCATAACAACCTATATGTATGTGTATGTCAGAACTCTCACTCCCCACTGCCGGGTAGGTGAGGACTGACTGACTGAGTGAGTGACTGACCCGACCCGTGTTTTGCCCCTCCCGCCGCCCCATCCACCTTGTCGACGGCGAACGCGCGCCATCTAGCGGTGGTTTTGTGAATTGCAGTTTTCTCTCATGAAATGCATGGGGGAAAAAAAGAACAAACAAACCACGCACTGACTGACTGAGAAAACCGGCCCAGGCTGGCTGGCCCCGAGAGAGACTGCCTTCTTTTCAGAGAAGGGGTGGGGTGGGGATGAAGATGTGCCTCGTTGGAGTATGGGGCCCATGCATAGGCAGGCAGGCAGGCAGGCAGGCTCGGAGTGGGACCGTTGTGTGTTGGAGCGCCAGTACAGTAGCTCAAGCCCCAGGATTGACTGGCAAGTCGAGAGGAAAAGGAGGGAGGGAGTGCGGGCGCACGGGCGGGCGGGAGAGAGAATTCAAACGAGAGAGAGAGAAAGAGAGAGAGTGAAACAGACAGACAGACAGACAGACAGACAGACAGACAGAGACAAAGAGAGACACAGAGAGAGAAATAGAAAAACAGAAACAGAGAGACAAGAGACAGAGACGTGGTGAATTGGTCCGGCTGGACTACATACGTGCTCTGTCGCGTCCGATCTTTGAGTTTCCTCAAAGATGCACGCACGCACACACACAGATACACTGAGATGCCCTCTGCCCCCTCTTCTCTCCTCTCCAATTCCCCCGCCCCCTCTCCCCTCCCCCCCGTCAGGCACCAGAAATGAGATCCCTCCCCTTCGCCTATTGCGTCAATTACAAACAAAAGGCAGCGTGAGATTCAAGCAAAATTGTTTTATTTTGTTCCGAGGGTAGGGTTGTGGATTTTGGTGCGGGGGGGGTCGGAGGTCGTGGTCGTGGTCGAGTAATCGCCTGCGGGGGGGGGTGAGGATGGACGGTTACGCCACCTGCATGGATGGCTCGCGTTCCCCTCTGGCTGTCTGGTTGCCGCTGAGTGCTTCAGATATCACCATCCGGTCAGGAAGCAGGGGC
>NW_012328405.1:0-1200 GCF_000151885.1 Dipodomys ordii
CTTCTCATTCTGCTTCTGCTTCTCCTTCTGCTTCTCCTATTGCTTCTGCTGCACTTCCTTCTCCTTCTCCTTCTCCTACTTCTGCTTCTCCTTCTGCTTCTGCTTCTTCTGCTTCTCCTGCTTCTCGTTCTGCATCTTTTTCTGCTTCTGCTTCTCCTTCTGCTGCTTCTTCTGCTTCTGCTACTCCTTCTTCTGATTCTCCTTCTGATTCTCCTTCTACTTCTCTTTCTGCTGTTCCTTCTCCTTCTTCTGCTTCTCCCTCTGAATCTTCTTCTTATGCTTATTATTTTTCTACTGCATCTGCTTCTCCTGCTTCTGCTTCTTCTGCTTCTACTTCTCCTTATGCTTCTCCTTCTCCTTCTTCTTCTTCTTCTTCTTCTTCTTCTTCTTCTTCTTCTTCTTCTTCTTCTTCTTCTTCTTCTTCTTCTTCTTCTTCTTCTTCTTCTTCTTCTTCTTCTTCTTCTTCTTCTTCTTCTTCTTCTTCTTCTCTTTCTTTTGCTTCTGCTTTTCCTGCTTCTTCTGCTTCTACTGCTTCTCTTTCTGCTTCTCATTCTGCTTCTGCTTCTCCTTCTGCTTCTCCTATTGCTTCTGCTGCTCTTCCTTCTCCTTCTCCTACTTCTGCTTCTCCTTCGCTACTCCTTCTGCTTCTCCTTATATTACTCTTTCTCCTTCTCGTTCTTCTGCTTCTCCTTCTGCTTTTGCTTCTGCTACTTATGCTTCTTCTGTTTCTTTTGCTTCTGCTTCAGTTGCTTCTGCTTCTTAGCTTCTCCTGCTTCTGTTTCTGCTTCTTCTTCTTCTTCTCTTTCGGGTTCTCCTGCTTCTGCTTCTTGTGCTTCTCCTGCTTCTCTTTCTGCTACTCATTCTGCTTCTGCTTCTCCTTCTGCTTCTGCTTCTCCTCCTTCTCCTTCTCCTTCTCCTACTTCTCCTTCTCCTTCAGCTTCTGCTTTTTCTGCTTCTCCTGCTTCTCCTTCTGCATCTCCTCCTGCTTGTGCTTGTCTTATGCTTCTTCTTCTGCTTCTGCTTCTCCTGCTTCTTTTGGTTCACCTTTTGCTTCTGCTTCTTCTGCTTTTCCTATCTCCTTCGGGTTCTCCCTCTGCCTCTCCTTCTGCTTCTCCTTCTGTTTCTCCTTCTCCTTCTCGTTCTTCTGTTTTTACTTCTGCTTCTGCTTCTGCTTCTACATCTTCTCCTTCTCCCTCTGCT
>NW_012328406.1:0-1200 GCF_000151885.1 Dipodomys ordii
CCCCCGCCCCCCCCCGCCTTCGGGCTTCCCTGGAGTCCTGCTCCTAATTATCTCTTTAATATCTCTTTATCTTCCAGCCCCTGCTTCCTGACCGGATGGTGATATCTGAAGCACTCAGCGGCAACCAGACAGCCAGAGGGGAACGCGAGCCATCCATGCAGGTGGCGTAACCGTCCATCCTCACCGCCCCCCCGCAGGCGATTACTCGACCACGACCACGACCTCCGACACCCCCCCCCCGCACCAAAATCCACAACCCTACCCTCGGAACAAAATAAAACAAATTTGCTTGAATCTCAGGCTGCCTTTTGTTTGTAATTGACGCAATAGGCGAAGGGGAGGGATCTCATTTCTGGTGCCTGACGGGGGGGGAGGGGGGAGGGGGCGGGGGAATTGGAGAGGAGAGAAGAGGGGGCAGAGGGCATCTCAGTGTATCTGTGTGTGTGCGTGCGTGCATCTTTGAGGAAACTCAAAGATCGGACGCGACAGAGCATATATGTAGTCCAGCCGGACCAATTCACCACGTCTCTGTCTCTTGTCTCTCTGTTTCTGTTTCTCTATTTCTCTCTCTGTGTCTCTCTTTGTCTCTGTCTGTCTGTCTGTCTGTCTCTCTCTCTCTCTCTCTCTCTCTCTCGTTTGAATTCTCTCTCCCGCCACCCGCCCGCCCGCACTCCCTCCCTCCTTTTCCTCTCGACTTGCCAGTCAATCCTGGGGCTTGAGCTACTGTACTGGCGCTCCAACACACAAGGGTCCCACTCCGAGCCTGCCTGCCTGCCTGCCTGCCTATGCATGGGCCCCATACTCCAACGAGGCACATCATCATCCCCACCCCACCCCTTGTCTGAAAAGAAGGCAGTCTCTCTCGGGGCCAGCCAGCCTGGGCCGGTTTTCTCAGTCAGTCAGTGCCCCTCCCCGTCGTCATGGCTACGACAGAGGAAAAGCAAATGATGATAATAATGAATCATAACAACCTATATGTATGTGTATGCCAGAACTCTCACTCCCCACTGCCGGGTAGGTGAGGACTGACTGACTGAGTGAGTGACTGACCCGACCCGTGTTTTGCCCCTCCCGCCGCCCCATCCACCTTGTCGACGGCGAAGGCGCGCCATCTAGTGGTGGTTTTGTGAATTGCAGTTTTCTCTCATGAAATGCATGGGGGAAAAAAAAGAACAAACAAACCACGCACTGACTGACTGA
>NW_012328407.1:0-1200 GCF_000151885.1 Dipodomys ordii
CCTAACCCTGGAATAGTATGGGGAGTGCAGTGAGCCCTCAGTAAGTGTCTGTTGGATAATTGAATTGATGGATGGATGGATAGATGTAGGAAGTAGGAGAGATTTAGTTATCCTCAATAAGTTATTGGAAAAAGGAATGTCATAGGAGCTGGATGTCAAGAGTCTGTTGTCATCTTAGGTTCTAAGTTGTGACAATGGCAGACAGAGTAGGGTAAGTCAAGCTGTCTGTGTTATCCTGTGCTGGACCATTGGAGGAGATGTATTTTTTATGTCATCCACATTGTCGACGGCGAACGCGCGCCATCTAGTGGTGGTTTTGTGAATTGCATGTTTTCTCTCATGAAATGCATGGGGGAAAAAAAAGAACAAACAAACCACGCACTGACTGACTGAGAAAACCGGCCCAGGCTGGCTGGCCCCGAGAGAGACTGCCTTCTTTTCAGAGAAGAGGTGGGGTGGGGATGATGATGTGCCTCGTTGGAGTATGGGGCTCATGCATAGGCAGGCAGGCAGGCAGGCAGGCTCGGAGTGGGACCGTTGTGTATTGGAGATCCAGTACAGTAGCTCAAGCCCCAGGATTGACTGGCAAGTCGAGAGGAAAAGGAGGGAGGGAGTGCGGGCGGGCGGGCGGGCAGGAGAGAGAATTCAAACGAGAGAGAGAGAGAGAGAGAGACAGACAGACAGACAGACAGACAGACAGACAGAGACAAAGAGAGACACAGAGAGAGAAATAGAGAAACAGAAACAGAGAGACAAGAGACAGAGACGTGGTGAATTGGTCCGGCTGGACTACATACATGCTCTGTCGCGTCCGATCTTTGAGTTTCCTCAAAGATGCACGCACGCACACACACAGATACACTGAGATGCCCTCTGCCACCTCTTCTCTCCTCTCCAATTCCCCCGCCACCTCCCCCCTCCCCCCCCGTCAGGCACCAGAAATGAGATCCCTCCCCTTCGCCTATTGCGTCAATTACAAACAAAATGCAGCGTGAGATTCAAGCAAATTTGTTTTATTTTGTTCCGAGGGTAGGGTTGTGGATTTTGGTGCGGGGGGGGGTCGGAGGTCGTGGTCGTGGTCGAGTAATTGCCTGCGGGGGGGGGTGAGGATGGACGGTTACGCCACCTGCATTGATGGCTCGCGTTCCCCTCTGGCTGTCTGGTTGCCGCTGAGTGCTTCAGATATCACCATCCGGTCAG
>NW_012328408.1:0-1200 GCF_000151885.1 Dipodomys ordii
CTTCTGATCTTTTACTCGAGCTGAAGTGTTACATCATTCAGCTATTCGAAGAACATTTCAGTCTCCTTCTGTGCAGCAGTGAATGCAGAAGCTGCCATCTCCAGCTCTGCCATGTGCTGTTCTGTGGTCTGCAGGTAGCTGGTGAGACCTTTGTTCTTCATTTCTCTGTTATTGGCCACGTGCGGCATGTGGGCCGGTGCTGACTGTAAATCGCTTACTGCCAAAACAGACCTCTGTATGAGTGGCTTGTGGATCTCTAGCTCTGTTTTCAATGATTTATGCACCTCTGCTATCTTCTCCCTCTCTTTCTCCCATCAATCCTGCAGGTCTGTTTTTTCTTGCTTCAACTAATTGAACCATGACATTAATAACAATCCGTCGTTATGCCTATAGATCAGAACGAGTCTCTTAGGTTCTCCTGCCATCCGGAAGTGACATGAATGAGATTTGACTCTAAGCTTTCATTGCCCTGTTGGACCATGGCTTCCCCAATAGCCAGCCAGCCTTCAGCAATACAAGGTGAAGTAAACATTGGAGCCATGCCATTTAGACCTAGATGGTCATGGCGCAATAGGTGAAAAGGCCATCCCCCCACTTTTATTCTGACCCAGATGATCATGGTGCAAAATGTAAAAACACCATCCCACAACTTCTTTTCTGTGCATTCCCCCATCCCCGTCAAGGCCTGGAGGTATAGGATCCCATGATCAGCTATTGTTCCAGTGGCTGCACCCCAGCCTACGGTGATGGAAGCTGAGTCAGAATTGCCATGACATGAGTTCAAGATCTTTCTTGGCTATATAATATATAATATATATGTATATATATATATATATATATCAACATCAAATACAGTGAAAGCAGGGGTTATACAGTTGTGGAGGGGAAAGGAAAAAAAAAACAAATAGTTTAAATTAGAATACAGATGGACCCATTGCAACAATGAGATGTACAAGATGTTATGTGGGAAAACGGGCTTTACAACTTTGGTGGGGGGAGGATTGGGTAGAGGAGTGTGGGGGATGGGAAGGGATGGGTAGTGGAAACAAAGGAGGAAGCAACAATGCTTGATAAGAAATGTACTCATTATCTTGCCCATGTAATTGTAACCCCTCTGTACGGTATTTTCACAATAAACAAACAAACAAACAAACAAGCAAATAAATAATTTAAAAAATTTACCTGGCTTGCAATGGGTCT
>NW_012328409.1:0-1200 GCF_000151885.1 Dipodomys ordii
GCTGTCTTGCAGCTCATCAAGCTAGTTTATCGGCCGTAGACATATGCATGAAGCAGGACTCCGCGGTTCTTTTAGGATGCACGTCTTTCGCGGGGGGCCATCCACACCCTCCCCCCTCCCCGTCGTCATGGCTACGACAGAGGAAAAGCAAATGATGATAATAATGAATCATAACAACCTATATGTATGTGTATGTCAGAACTCTCACTCCCCACTGCCGGGTAGGTGAGGACTGACTGACTGAGTGAGTGACTGACCCGACCCGTGTTTTGCCCCTCCCGCCGCCCCATCCACCTTGTCGACGGCGAACGCGCGCCATCTAGTGGTGGTTTTGTGAATTGCAGTTTTCTCTCATGAAATGCATGGGGGAAAAAAAAGAACAAACAAACCACGCACTGACTGACTGAGAAAACCGGCCCAGGCTGGGTGGCCCCGAGAGAGACTGCCTTCTTTTCAGAGAAGGGGTGGGGTGGGGATGATGATGTGCCTCGTTGGAGTATGGGGCCCATGCATAGCAGGCAGGCAGGCAGGCAGGCTCGGAGTGGGACCGTTGTGTGTTGGAGCGCCAGTACAGTAGCTCAAGCCCCAGGATTGTCTGGCAAGTCGAGAGGAAAAGGAGGGAGGGAGTGCGGGCGGGCGGGCGGGCGGGAGAGAGAATTCAAACGAGAGAGAGAGAGAGAGAGAGAGACAGACAGACAGACAGACAGACAGAGACAAAGAGAGACACAGAGAGAGAAATAGAGAAACAGAAACAGAGAGACAAGAGACAGAAACGTGGTGAATTGGTCCGGCTGGACTACATACATGCTCTGTCGCGTCCGATCTTTGAGTTTCCTCAAAGATGCACGCACGCACACACACAGATACACTGAGATGCCCTCTGCCCCCTCTTGTCTCCTCTCCAATTCCCCCGCCCCCTCCCCCCTCCCCCTCCGTCAGGCACCAGAAATGAGATCCCTCCCCTTCGCCTATTGCGTCAATTACAAACAAAAGGCAGCGTGAGATTCAAGCAAATTTGTTTTATTTTGTTCCGAGGGTAGGGTTGTGGATTTTGGTGCGGGGGGGGGGGTCAGAGGTCGTGGTCGTGGTCGAGTAATCGCCTGCGGGGGGGGGGTGAGGATGGACGGTTACGCCACCTGCATGGATGGCTCGCGTTCCCCTCTGGCTGTCTGGTTGCCGCTGAGTGCTCAGATATCACCT
>NW_012328410.1:0-1200 GCF_000151885.1 Dipodomys ordii
GTACCTCAACTTTATAATAGCAATAATTTTTTTTAAAGGCTGAATTCAAACCCAGGTGCGGAGCAGGGGCGGGGGTCGGTGAGGGGGGAGAGGGGGGGACAGGGAGAGGAAATAAGGTGTGACTCAAACTGTAGAGTATTAGCTTAGCAAGCTCCAGGTCCTGACCTCCTCCCCGTCGTCATGGCTACGACAGAGGAAAAGCAAATGATGATAATAATGAATCATAACAACCTATATGTATGTGTATGTCAGAACTCTCACTCCGCACTGCCGGGTAGGTGAGGACTGACTGACTGAGTGAGTGACTGACCCGACCCGTGTTTTGCCCCTCCCGCCGCCCCATCCACCTTGTCGACGGCGAACGCGCGCCATCTAGTGGTGGTTTTGTGAATTGCAGTTTTCTCTCATGAAATGCATGGGGGAAAAAAAAGAACAAACAAACCACGCACTGACTGACTGAGAAAACCGGCCCAGGCTGGCTGGCCCCGAGAGAGACTGCCTTCTTTTCAGAGAAGGGGTGGGGTGGGGATGATGATGTGCCTCGTTGGAGTATGGGGCCCATGCATAGGCAGGCAGGCAGGCAGGCAGGCTCGGAGTGGGACCGTTGTGTGTTGGAGCGCCAGTACAGTAGCTCAAGCCCCAGGATTGACTGGCAAGTCGAGAGGAAAAGGAGGGAGGGAGTGCGGGCGGGCGGGCGGGCGGGAGAGAGAATTCAAACGCGAGAGAGAGGGAGACAGACAGACAGACAGACAGACAGACAGACAGACAGACAGAGACAAAGAGAGACACAGAGAGAGAAATAGAGAAACAGAAACAGAGAGACAAGAGACAGAGACGTGGTGAATTGGTCCGGCTGGACTACATACATGCTCTGTCGCGTCTGAACTTTGAGTTTCCTCAAAGATGCACGCACGCACACACACAGATACACTGAGATGCCCTCTGCCCCCTCTTCTCTCCTCTCCAATTCCCCCGCCCCCTCCTCCCTCCCCCCCCCGTCAGGCACCAGAAATGAGATCCCTCCCCTTTGCCTATTGCGTCAATTACAAACTAAAGGAAGCGTGAGATTCAAGCAAATTGGTTTTATTTTGTTCCGAGGGTAGGGTTGTGGATTTTGGTGCGGGGGGGGGGGTCGGAGGTCGTGGTCGTGGTCGAGTAATCGCCTGCGGGGGGGGGTGAGGATGGACGGTACGCTGATGA
>NW_012328411.1:0-1200 GCF_000151885.1 Dipodomys ordii
GCTAACAAATCTGTCCAGGTGTTATTACTTTAAACAGAGAATTCAAAGTGGTTTTTCTTCATGAATACAGAGATCAAAGGTATTATAATTTTTATTTCAAAATGCAAATTAAAGGGAAAATTAGTCAGGAGGTAAAATTCATATTGAATGTTAATATTTAAGAGGAAAAGAAGATCCTAGATAGCAGACTAAAGTCAAAGCAATATCAGAGCATTATTTTTATTTATTTATTTATTTATTTTATTTTATTTGTGAAGATACTGTACAGAGGGGTTACAATTACATGGGCAGGATAATGCATACATTTCTGACCAAGCATTGCAGCCTCCTCCTTTTGTTTACCCATCACATCCCTTCCCAGCCTCCCACTCCCCCCCAATCCCAATCTTTCTCCTTCCCCACCTTACCCCCCCCCCCCCCGCACCAACGTTGTAAATCTCGTTTTGGACATGACAACTTGTACTTCTCATTGTTGCAACAGGTCCACCTGTATCTTTAAACAACTGGTTTTTCCCCATCTCCTCCTCAAGTTATACTGACATCAAATACAGTGAAAGCAGGGGTTATACTGTGGGGGAGGGACATACAAAGCAACAAAGAGATAATCTTATAAGTGCATTAGAACCACTTGCATGAAAGAAAAAAACATTAAGATACATATCTAAAGGGTTCAATTTCCTGACATCACATTATCTGACCTTTTCCGCTTGACTCATACATATACTAGATATTGCAAATAAGGGAAACCATGTGACCTATGTTTCTTTGGGCCTGGCTTACTTCACTTAATATAATTTTTTCTGAGCCTTTCCATTTCCTAACAAATGGGCCCAAGTTTTGAGTGCTCTTTCTTGTTATTTGCATCCTGTGCTCCCAAAACCTCCTCAGCTCTCCCAAATATTTCAAAGAAATCTTTTGACCTATGGCTGATGATACAGAGAGGGCCTGTGAACCAAGCCAGGATGCACATAGGAGCTACTAGAGACTGAAATATGCTGTCTATTTCTCTTTTGTGTCTTGTCTCTTCATTATGGAAGGTGGAGAGTATTCACAACTGAGGCGACAACAAACAGTTCTGTTTTAAGGGACCCAAGTTCTCAGGGCTCTATCTTGTCGTTTTCATCCTGAGCTCCCTAACACTGCTGAGCAATCCCAGAATGGCAAGGAAAAAATTGGCACTGGTTAATGGGGACAGTGTGA
>NW_012328412.1:0-1200 GCF_000151885.1 Dipodomys ordii
AAGGGATAAAATTGATAAATAAAAGAATAGTACTAATGTTGATATTATTACAGAGAAAAAAAAAAGCAAGATTAGACAGAAAGAAATGAGCTGTTGATAATGAGTCATGGGAAGTAATCTAAAAAAAATCCTAAACAGAATCCCCCCGGCCCCCCCCCGCCTTCGGGCTTCCCTGGAGTCCTGCTCCTAATTATCTCTTTAATATCTCTTTATCTTCCAGCCCCTGCTTCCTGACCGGATGGTGATATCTGAAGCACTCAGCGGCAACCAGACAGCCAGAGGGGAACGCGAGCCATCCATGCAGGTGGCGTAACCGTCCATCCTCACCCCCCCCCGCAGGCGATTACTCGACCACGACCACGACCTCCGACCCCCCCCCCACCAAAATCCACAACCCTACCCTCGGAACAAAATAAAACAAATTTGCTTGAATCTCACGCTGCCTTTTGTTTGTAATTGACGCAATAGGCGAAGGGGAGGGATCTCATTTCTGGTGCCTGACGGGGGGGAGAAGAGGGGAGGGGGCGGGGAATTGGAGAGGAGAGAAGAGGGGGCAGAGGGCATCTCAGTGTATCTGTGTGTGTGCGTGCGTGCATCTTTGAGGAAACTCAAAGATCGGACGCGACAGAGCATGTATGTAGTCCAGCCGGACCAATTCACCACGTCTCTGTCTCTTGTCTCTCTGTTTCTGTTTCTCTATTTCTCTCTCTGTGTCTCTCTTTGTCTCTGTCTGTCTGTCTGTCTGTCTGTCTGTCTGTCTGTCTGTCTGTCTGTCTGTCTCTCTCTCTCTCTCGTTTGAATTCTCTCTCCCGCCCTCCCGCCCGCCCGCACACCCTCCCTCCTTTTCCTCTCGACTTGCCAGTCAATCCTGGGGCTTGAGCTACTGTACTGGCGCTCCAACACACAACGGTCCCACTCCGAGCCTGCCTGCCTGCCTGCCTATGCATGGGCCCCATACTCCAACGAGGCACATCATCATCCCCACCCCACCCCTTCTCTGAAAAGAAGGCAGTCTCTCTCGGCGCCAGCCAGCCTGGGCCGGTTTTCTCAGTCAGTCAGTGCGTGGTTTGTTTGTTCTTTTTTTCCCCCCATGCATTTCATGAGAGAAAACTGCAATTCACAAAACCACCACTAGATGGCGCGCGTTCGCCGTCGACAAGGTGGATGGGGCGGCGGGAGGGGCAAAACACGGGTCGGGTC
>NW_012328413.1:0-1200 GCF_000151885.1 Dipodomys ordii
GCGAAAAATACACTACAAACAGCAGCGAATTCTAGAGCATCCTCAGGCAATCGTGGCTGATTCAGAGTCTCAGAAGTCTGTGGGAGTGAGCTGACAATTTTATTCTCATAAGACGGTATTAGAACTATGCGTAAAAGATATCAGCCGGCAATGTAATAAGCAGGAATAAAGAATCACCCAACAATCAAGAAATCTGGAATGAATAGATGAATTGGCAAAATGTGTTTGACACAAAGGAGCACTAAACCTATCCAAGGCCACATGGTCAATAAACAAAAGAAGGAGGGGACTCACCCTTATTAATTCACGAAGGTAGTATTATTCAAGTTCCTCCTCTCCACCATTCTATCCCTCCCCCCCTTCGCCTTCGGGCTTCCCCGGAGTCCTGCTCCTAATTATCTCTTTAATATCTCTTTATCTTCCAGCCCCTGCTTCCTGACCGGATGGTGATATCTGAAGCACTCAGTGGCAACCAGACAGCCAGAGGGGAACGCGAGCCATCCATGCAGGTGGTGTAACCGTCCATCCTCACCCCCCCCCGCAGGCGATTACTCGACCACGACCACGACCTCCGACCCCCCCCCCGCACCAAAATCCACAACCCTACCCTTGGAACAAAATAAAACAAATTTGCTTGAATCTCACGCTGCCTTTTGTTTGTAATTGACGCAATAGGCGAAGGGGAGGGATCTCATTTCTGGTGCCTGACGGGGGGGGAAGGGGGAGGGGGCGGGGGAATTGGAGAGGAGAGAAGAGGGGGCAGAGGGCATCTCAGTGTATCTGTGTGTGTGCGTGCGTGCATCTTTGAGGAAACTCAAAGATCGGACGCGACAGAGCATGTATGTAGTCCAGCCGGACCAATTCACCACGTCTCTGTCTCTTGTCTCTCTGTTTCCGTTTCTCTATTTCTTTCTGTGTGTCTCTCTTTGTCTCTGTCTGTCTGTCTGTCTGTCTGTCTGTCTGTCTGTCTGTCTGTCTGTCTCTCTCTCTCTCTCGTTTGAATTCTCTCTCCCGCCCGCCCGCCCGCCCGCACTCCCTCCCTCCTTTCCTCTCGACATGCCAGTCAATCCTGGGGCTTGAGCTACTGTACTGGCGCTCCAACACACAACGGTCCCACTCCGAGCCTGCCTGCCTGCCTGCCTGCCTATGCATGGGCCCCATACTCCAACGAGGCACATCATCATCCCCACCCCACCCCTT
>NW_012328415.1:0-1199 GCF_000151885.1 Dipodomys ordii
CTCCCCCCTTCCGCAACACGTCGGCTGGCGTTCGAAACCCCGCCCTCCCCCCTCCGCGTCGTCATGGCTACGACAGAGGAAAAGCAAATGATGATAATAATGAATCATAACAACCTATATGTATGTGTATGTCAGAACTCTCACTCCCCACTGCCGGGTAGGTGAGGACTGACTGACTGAGTGAGTGACTGACCCGACCCGTGTTTTGCCCCTCCCGCCGCCCCATCCACCTTGTTGACGGCGAACGCGCGCCATCTAGTGGTGGTTTTGTGAATTGCAGTTTTCTCTCATGAAATGCATGGGGGAAAAAAAAGAACAAACAAACCACGCACTGACTGACTGAGAAAACCGGCCCAGGCTGGCTGGCCCCGAGAGAGACTGCCTTCTTTTCAGAGAAGGGGTGCGGTGGGGATGATGATGTGCCTCGTTGGAGTATGGGGCCCATGCATAGGCAGGCAGGCAGGCAGGCAGGCTCGGAGTGGGACCGTTGTGTGTTGGAGCGCCAGTACAGTAGCTCAAGCCCCAGGATTGACTGGCAAGTCGAGAGGAAAAGCAGGGAGGGAGTGCGGGCGGGCGGGCGGGCGGGAGAGAGAATTCAAACGAGAGAGAGAGAGAGAGAGACAGACAGACAGACAGACAGACAGACAGACAGACAGACAGACAGACAGAGACAAAGAGAGACACAGAGAGAGAAATAGAGAAACAGAAACAGAGAGACAGGAGACAGAGACGTGGTGAATTGGTCCGGCTGGACTACATACATGCTCTGTCGCGTCCGATCTTTGAGTTTCCTCAAAGATGCACGCACGCACACACACAGATACACTGAGATGCCCTCTGCCCCCTCTTCTCTCCTCTCCAATTCCCCCGCCCCCTCCCCCCTCCCCCCCCCGTCAGGCACCAGAAATGAGATCCCTCCCCTTCGCCTATTGCGTCAATTACAAACAAAAGGCAGCGTGAGATTCAAGCAAATTTGTTTTATTTTGTTCCGAGGGTAGGGTTGTGGATTTTGTTGCGGGGGGGGGGTCGGAGGTCGTGGTCGTGGTCGAGTAATCGCCTGCGGGGCGGGGGTGTGAGGATGGACGGGTACGCCACCTGCATGGATGGCTCGCGTTCCTCTCTGGCTGTCTGGTTGCCGCTGAGTGCTCAGATATCATCATCCGGTCAGGAAGCACGGGCTGGAAGATAAAGAGATATTA
>NW_012328416.1:0-1199 GCF_000151885.1 Dipodomys ordii
AGTCAGGCTGGAAAGGTGGTTCAGTGATAGAGCGCTTGCCTTGCATGCTGAGGACCATGGGTTCAATTCCTCAGCACAACATAAGCAAAAAAGAAAAAAGCCAGAAGTGGCACTGTGCTCAAGTGGTAGAGTGCTAACGTTGAGCTGAAGAGCTGAGGAACAGCGCCCAGGCCCAGAGTTCAGGCCCCACAACTGGACCCAAAAAAAAAAAGCATGCAGAGTCCTCACGGCCTCTCAGAGCAGCCCAGGCCGCAGTTAGATCTTGCTATCCTGTCTGACCACCAAGCTCTGGGATTACAGCCGAGCTCAGGTGCTGGGCCTGGGCCCGGGGGCGTAGTCCCAGCAGGCCCGAGGTGAGCTCCCTGACGCCTTTCTCAAACCCCAGTCACCTGCCAACCCTGTTGGGCCACAGTCCACACTTGGGCTCCACCATCAGCGTCCAGGGGCTGCTGCAGCAGATGGCAGCCCACAGATGGCTTACCATCCCAGAAATGGATGCGCCCACGGTTCTTAAGGCCGGAAGTTGGAATGAAAGTACTCACAGAGCTGTTGGCTCATGCCTAGCATCCTAGCTACTCAGGAAGCTGAAACCTGAGAATCACAGTTCGAAGCCAGCCCAGGCAGGAAAGTTCATGAGACTGTTATCTCCAATAAACCAGCAAAAAAAAAATCCAGAAGTGGAGCTGTGGCTCCAGTGGTCGCGCACTAGCCTTGAGCAAAAGCTCAGGGACAGCGCCCAGGCCCTGCCACGCTGACCCCAGTGGAGTCTGCTTAGCATGGGAAACCATCTATCAGACCATGATAGGGGCTTCAGAGACCTATCTCTGAGTTTTGGGACTTCACCGAAGTCTACCTCAGAGAATGGGGCTTTACAGAAACCTATCTCCAAGTTTTGGGACTTCACCGAAGTCTACCTTGGAGAATAGGGATTCTAAGAGGCCTACTCCTGGGAAAAGGCTGGCAAAACCCCTGGAAAAGATGTGTTTCTGCCTATCTTTTCCTCATAAGAGTGCCTATTAATCTTTTACTGTTTCTAATGCTCTTTGTACTTGCTCATTGTCAACGTTTCCCTATACAAAGCTCTTAAGAGTGTTGACGACTCCAAAATCTGATGAGTGTCCTAAAAAATATGACTAACTCACCGGAGATAAAGTGCTACCCTGAAACCCCTCTTATGGAGGCTAGTAGACAAGCCATAA
>NW_012328417.1:0-1199 GCF_000151885.1 Dipodomys ordii
TCTTCCCTCTCGTGATCAGTTTCGCATCTTGTTCCGCGCGCTAATGATTCGTCAACAAGAATTTGAAATCAGCCTTAGACGCTTCCAGACACCTGGGCCAGCGCCCGAGTTATCAAGTTTTACCTTTCATCAGTCTCGCGGATAACGACACCAACTAGGCATTAAGCACCAAATAGATAGGTGTTGCGTGAAGCGCGAATATGTGCAAGGTCAGCTGCTTTTCTTTCAATGGCAAATCATCCGTTATGACCGATCGGTTTTTATAGTGTATGAGAAATCTACATATATGTCCTTCCCCCGCCCCCCCCCGCCTTCGGGCTTCCCTGGAGTCCTGCTCCTAATTATCTCTTTAATATCTCTTTATCTTCCAGCCCCTGCTTCCTGACCGGATGGTGATATCTGAAGCACTCAGGGGCAACCAGACAGGCAGAGGGGAACGCGAGCCATCCATGCAGGTGGCGTAACCGTCCATCCTCACCCCCCCCACAGGCGATTACTCGACCACGACCACGACCTCCGACCCCCCCCCCCCCGCACCAAAATCCACAACCCTACCCTCGGAACAAAATAAAACAAATTTGCTTGAATCTCACGCTGCCTTTTGTTTGTAATTGACGCAATAGGCGAAGGGGAAGGATCTCATTTCTGGTGCCTGACGGGAGGGGGGCGGGGGGAGGGGGCGGGGGAATTGGAGAGGAGAGAAGAGGGGGCAGAGGGCATCTCAGTGTATCTGTGTGTGTGCGTGCGTGCATCTTTGAGGAAACTCAAAGATCGGACGCGACAGAGCATGTATGTAGTCCAGCCGGACCAATTCACCACGTCTCTGTCTCTTGTCTCTCTGTTTCTTTTTCTCTATTTCTCTCTGTGTGTCTCTTTTTGTCTCGGTCTGTCTGTCTGTCTGTCTGTCTGTCTGTCTGTCTGTCTCTCTCTCTCTCTCTCTCTCTTTCTCATTTGAATTCTCTCTCCCGCCCGCCCGCCCGCCCGCACTCCCTCCTTCCTTTTCCTCTCGACTTGCCAGTCAATCCTGGGGCTTGAGCTACTGTACTGGCGCTCCAACACACAACGGTCCCACTCCGAGCCTGCCTGCCTGCCTGCCTGCCTATGCATGGGCCCCATACTCCAACGAGGCACATCATCATCCCCACCCCACCCCTTCTCTGAAAAGAAGGCAGTCTCTCTCGGGGCCAGCCAGCCTGGGC
>NW_012328418.1:0-1199 GCF_000151885.1 Dipodomys ordii
ACACCCGCATTGGGGCGTCCACGGAGTCCTGGTCGTAAATTATCTCTTTAATATCTCTTTATCTTCCAGCCCCTGCTTCCTGACCGGATGGTGATATCTGAAGCACTCAGCGGCAACCAGACAGCCAGAGGGGAACGCGAGCCATCCATGCAGGTGGCGTAACCGTCCATCCTCACCCCCCCCCGCAGGCGATTACTCGACCACGACCACGACCTCCGACCCCCCCCCCCCGCACCAAAATCCACAACCCTACCCTCGGAACAAAATAAAACAAATTTGCTTGAATCTCACGCTGCCTTTTGTTTGTAATTGACGCAATAGGCGAAGGGGAGGGATCTCATTTCTGGTGCCTGATGGGGGGGAGGGGGGAGGGGGCGGGGGAATTGGAGAGGAGAGAAGAGGGGGCAGAGGGCATCTCAGTGTATCTGTGTGTGTGCGTGCGTGCATCTTTGAGGAAACTCAAAGATCGGACGCGACAGAGCATGTATGTAGTCCAGCCGGACCAATTCACCACGTCTCTGTCTCTTGTCTCTCTGTTTCTGTTTCTCTATTTCTCTCTCTGTGTCTCTCTTCGTCTCTGTCTGTCTGTCTGTCTGTCTGTCTGTCTCTCTCTCTCTCTCTCGTTTGAATTCTCTCTCCCGCCCGCCCGCCCGCCCGCACTCCCTCCCTCCTTTTCCTCTCGACTTGCCAGTCAATCCTGGGGCTTGAGCTACTGTACTGGCGCTCCAACACACAACGGTCCCACTCCGAGCCTGCCTGCCTGCCTGCCTGCCTATGCATGGGCCCCATACTCCAACGAGGCACATCATCATCCCCACCGCACCCCTTCTCTGAAAAGAAGGCAGTCTCTCTCCGGGCCAGCCAGCCTGGGCCGGTTTTCTCAGTCAGTCAGTGCGTGGTTTGTTTGTTCTTTTTTTCCCCCATGCATTTCATGAGAGAAAACTGCAATTCACAAAACCACCACTAGATGGCGCGCGTTCGCCGTCGACAAGGTGGATGGGGCGGCGGGAGGGGCAAAACACGGGTCGGGTCAGTCACTCACTCAGTCAGTCAGTCCTCACCTACCCGGCAGTGGGGAGTGAGAGTTCTGACATACACATACATATAGGTTGTTATGATTCATTATTATCATCATTTGCTTTTCCTCTGTCGTAGCCATGACGACGGGGAGGGGGGAGGGCGGGGTTCGACCGCCAGTG
>NW_012328419.1:0-1199 GCF_000151885.1 Dipodomys ordii
GCATAAGAAGCAGAAGCAGAGGGAGAAACAGAAGAAGGAGAAGGAGCAGCAGGAGGTGAAGCAGAAGGAGATGCAGAAGGAGAAAGAGAAGCAGAAACAGAAGGAGAAGAAGAAGGAGAAGTTGGAGAATCAGAAGAAGCAGAAGCAGAAAGAGAAGCAGAAGAAGGAGAAGGAGAAGCAGAAGAAGGAGAAGGAGAAGCAGAAGGAGAAGGACAAGCAGGAGAAGCAGAAGAAGCAGAAGCGGGAGAAGCAGAAGAAGAAGAAGAAGAAACAGAAGAAGGAGAAGGAGCAGAAGGAGAAGCAGAAGCAGAAGGAGAAACAGAAAGAGAAGCAGAAGAAGCAGTAGCTGGAGAAGCAGAAGCAGAAGAAACAGAAGAAGCCGAAGAATCAGAAGGAGAACCTGAAGCAGAAGGAGAAGCAGAAGCAGCAGAAGCTGGAAAAGCAGAAGCAGAAGAAACCGAACAAGCAGAAGAAGCAGAAGCAGAACGAGAAGCAGAAGAAGAGGGAGAAAGAGAAGGATTAGGAGTAGGAGGAGCAGAAGCAGAATAAGAAGCAGAAAGAGAAGCAGAAGGAGAAACAGAATCAGAAGCAGGAGAAGCAGAAGCAGAAGCAGAAAGAGAAGCACAAGAAGGAGGAATTGAAGGAGAAGGAGAATGAGACGGAGAAGCAGAAGGAGAAGAAGGAGAAGCAGAAGAAGAAGCAGGAGAAGTAGAAACAGAAGAAACAGAAAAAGCAGAAGAAGCAGAAGAAGAAGCAGCAGGAGAAGCAGAAGAAGAAGAAGGAGAAGGAGAAAGAGAAGGATTAGGAGTAGGAGAAACAGAAGGATAAGCAGAAGCAGAAAGAGAAGGAGAAGGAGAAGGAGAAGCAGAAGAAGCAGAAGCAGGAGAAGCAGAAGCAGAATGAAAAGCAGAAGAAGGAGAAATTGAAACAGAAGAAGATGCAGAAAGAGAAGAAGAAGCAGAAGTAGAAGCAGAAGAAGGAGAAGCAGAAGGAGAAGCATAAGGAGAAACAGAAGGAGAAGCAGGAGAAGCAGAAGCAGGAGAAGCAGAATCAAAAGAAATAGAAGAAGGATAAGAAGCAGAAGCAGAAAGAGAAGCAGAAACAGAAGGAGAAGCAGAAATAGAAGCAGAAGAAGCAGAAGCAGAACCTGAAGCAGAAGGAGAAGCAGGAGAAGCAGAAGAAGCAGAATCTGGAGAAGA
>NW_012328420.1:0-1199 GCF_000151885.1 Dipodomys ordii
TTCTCCTTCTTCTTCTCCAGATTCTGCTTCTTCTGCTTCTCCTGCTTCTCCTACTTCTCGTGCTGCTTCTCCTTCTGCGTCTCTTTCTGCTTCTGCTTATCCTTTTGCTTCTCCTACTCCTAATCCTTCTCTTTCGCCTTCTCCTTCTTCTTCTTCTGCTTTTCCTGCTGCTTCTGCTTATTGTACTATTTCTGTTTCTTCTGCTTCTTCTTCAGATTGTGCTTCTTCTGTTTCTCGTGCTTCAGATTCTGCTTCTGCTTCTTCGGCTTCTCCTGTTTCTTCTGCTTCTGCTTCTTCTATTTCTCCTGCTTCTCTTTCTCCTTCTGCTTCTGCTTCTGCTCTTCTCCTTCTTCTGTTTCTTTTGCTTCTGTTTCTTCTTCTTCTTCTTCTTCTGTTTCTTCTGATTCTACTTCTGCTTCTCCTTCTTCTCCTCTTTCTGCTTCTACTTCTGCTTCTTCTGATTCTCCTGCTTCTCCTTCTTGTTCTCCTTCTGTTTCTGCTTCTCTTTCTGCTTCTGCTTCTCCTTCTGCTGCTCCTTCTCATTCTTCTGCTTCTCCCAGTGCTTCTACTTCTTCTTCTTTTGCTTATTCTTTTTCTTCTGCTTCTGCTTCTCCTGCTTCTGCTTCTTCTGCTTCTACTGCTTCTCCTTACGCTTATCCTTATGCTGCTGCTGCTTCTTCTTCTTCTTCGTCTTCTTCTTCTTCTTCTTCTTCTACTTCTTCTTCTTCTTCTTCTTCTTCTTCTTCTTCTTCTTCTTCTTCTTCTTCTTCTTCTTCTTATTCTTCTTCTTCTACTTCTTCTTCTTCTTCATCTTCTTCTCTTTCGTCTGCTTCTGCTTTTCCTGCTTCTTCTGCTTCTACTGCTTCTCTTTCTGCTTCTCATTCTGCTTCTGCTTCTTCTTCTGCTTCTCCTATTGCTTCTGCTGCCCTTCCTTCTCCTTCTCCTTCTCCTACTTCTGCTTCTCCTTCTGCTTCTGCTTATTCTGCTTCTCCTTCTGCATCTTCTTCTCCTTCTGCTTCTCCTTTTCCTGCTAGTTCTCCGTCTTCTCCTACTCCCTCTGATTCTGCTTCTTATGCTTATTCTTTTTCTTCTGCTTCTCCTGCTTCTGCTTCTTCTGCTTCTACTGCTTCTCCTTATGCTTCTCCTTCTTCTCCTTCTTCTTCTTCTTCTTCTTCTTCTTCTTCTTCTTCTTTCTCTTC
>NW_012328421.1:0-1199 GCF_000151885.1 Dipodomys ordii
CTGTCACCCGCTGTGTCCCACTGTGTCTCCCGCTGTGTCCCACGCTGTGTCCCCGCTATGTTCCGCTGTATCCCGTGGTGTCTGACTTTGTGCCCCGCTGTGTCCCCGCTGTGTCCCGCTGTGTCCCCAATGTTTCCCGCTGTGTCCCGCTGTGTCCCCGCTGTGTCCCCACTGTGTTCCGCTGCATCCCTGGTGTGTCCTTGCTGTGTAACCTCTATGTCCCCCTGTGTCCCCGCTGTGTCCCACAGTGTCCCGCAGTGTCAGCCTATGTCCCCGCTGTGTCCTCGCTGTATCCGCAGCTGTGTCCCACTGTGCCCCCGCTGTGTCCCCGCTGTGTCCTCCTGTGTCCCGCTGTGTCCTCGCTATTTCCTTCTGTATCCCGCTGTGTCCCCCGCTGTTTCCCCCACTATTTCCCCGCTTTGTCCCGTTGTGTCCCCCGCTGTGTTCCCCGCTGTGTCCCGCTGTGTCCCGATATGTCCCACTGTGTCCCTACAGTGTCTCCTTCTGTGTCCCTTTGTGCACCCCACTGTGTCCCGCCATGTCTCCCGTTGTGTCTCCAATGTGTCCCCCGCTGTGTCCACACTGTGTGCCGCTGTACCCCGCTATGTCCCCTGCTGTGTCCCCCGCTGTGTCCTGCTCTTTCCCGCTGTGTCCCGCTGTGTCTTTGCTGTGTACCCATTTGTGTCCCGCTGTGTCCTCTCTGTGTCCCCCGCTGTGTCCCGCTGTGTCCCCATGTGTCACGCTGTGTCCTGTCTGTGTATCCCTCTGTGACCTGCTGTATCCTCGCTGTGTCCCCCACTGTGTCCCCGCTGTGACCCGCTGTGTCCCTGCTGTGTCCCTGCTGTGTACCGCTGTGTCCCGCTGTGTCCCCGATGTCCACCGCTGTGTCCCGTTGTGTCCCCGCTGTGTACCCGGTGTGTCCCACTCTGTCCCCGCTGTGTCCAGCTGTGTCCCCGCTGTCCCCCGCTGTGTCCCGCTGTGTCTCTGCTGTCCCCAGGGGTGTCCCTGCTGTCCCCCGCTGTATCCCCCTCTGTGTCCCGCTGTGTCCCGTTTTGTCCCGCTGTGTCCCCCCTGTGTCCCCGCTGTGTCCTCGCTGTGTCCCCCACTGTGTCTCACTGTGTCCCCCCTGTGTCCCCACTGTCCCCCGCTGTGTCCCGGTGTTTCCCTGCTGTCCCCAGCTGTGTCACCGCTGTCACCCG
>NW_012328422.1:0-1199 GCF_000151885.1 Dipodomys ordii
GCATTGATATTTTGCTACTTTTTGTTTATTCTTGCACGAGGAGTTGTGTAACTTTTGAAATTCTGAGCCGGAATAGAGAAACACGAAATGGTACCCTTGGTTAGAAATATAGGAGTGCTCGGTTGTAGTCTAGGCACACACACAAAATATACTAACTGTGAGTACTCAACATAACGAATGAAGGAACGGAAGAAAAATGAGTTGGTATGCCTCTGAATGTCAATTCTTAGACGTGAGCCGTGTGAGGTGCTAGGAATATGAGAGCATGAGCTATTAATATCTGCCACACTTTCCATCTTGGCTAAGACAAAGTACCTCTCTCCCAGCCTAGCACTCAGCTACAGATAACCTTCCTCCCCCTCCCAATATTCCTCCAGGCTTCAGAGAAAACATACACTCACCTGAGGACATAGAAATAGGATGCTTGGGCTGGGAAGGTGGCTCAGTGGTAGAGTGCTTGCCTTGCATGCCTGAGGCACTGGGTTCGATTCCTCAGAACCACATAAGAAAAAAGAAAAAGCCGGAAGTGGCGCTGTGGCTCAAAGTGGAAGAGCGCTAGCCTTGAGCTGAAGAGCTGAGGGACAGCGCCCAGGCCCAGAGTTCAGGCCCCATGACCGGCCCCCCCCCCAAAAAAAAAAAGGATGCTTGACAGGTTTGAGCTTTATGGTCTCCACACAGTCAAGAGCTGCTAGGAGCTGATGTGAAGATCAGAGATCTAGACCAGGGCAAGTACACAGCTGTTAGAACAGAAGACAGTATGAAGAGACATCCTTGCAGCTGGATGCCAGTGACTCAAGCCTATAATCCTAGATACTCAAGGCTGACACATGAGGATAAATCAAGACTCCAACTAGCCTGGGTGGGCAGACTCTTATCTCCAATGAATCACCAAAAATCTGGGAACCAGAGCTACTGGAGTACAAGTGGTAGAGCACCAACCTTGTGCAAACAAGCAAAAGGATACCACCTAGGCTCTGAGTTCAAGCCCTACTAAACACACACACACACACACACACACACACACACAAACATCCTTAGCAGGTGCCAGTGGCTCATACCAGCAATCCTAACTATTTAAGAGGCTGAGCACTTAAGATGGCAGCTTGAAGCCAGCCCAGGCAGGAAAGTTCATGACACTCTTATCTCCAATAAACTACTAAAAAAGATGAAAGGTGAGCTGTGGTTCAAGTGGTGGAGTG
>NW_012328423.1:0-1199 GCF_000151885.1 Dipodomys ordii
TTTTCCTTTTTCTTTTTTTTGTTATAGAAGGACTGCTGCATGCTTCTGCTGTAGTTGCTGTCGCTGTAGCAGCAGCTTTCTTTGTAGCAGTTTGTAGTTATTTAGAAGAAGAAGCAGAAGAAGAAGAAGAAGAAGATGAAGAAGAAGAAGAAGAAGAAGAAGAAGAAGAAGAAGAAGAAGAAGAAGAAGAAGAAGAAGAAGAAGAAGAAGAAGAAGAAGAAGAAGAAGAAGAAGAAGAAGAAGAAGGAGAAGGAGAAGGAGAAGCATAAGGAGAAGGAGAAGCATAAGGAGAAGAAGTAGAAGCAGAAGAAGCAGAAGCAGTAGAAGCAGAAGCAGTAGAAAAAGAATAAACATAAGAAGAAGATTCAGAGGGAGAAGCAGAAGAAGGAGAAGGAGCAGCAGAAAGAGAAGTAGAAGGAGAATCAGAAGGAGAAGCAGAAGAAGGAGTAGCAGAAGCAGAAGAAGCAGCAGAAGGAGAAGCAGAAGCAGAAAAAGATGCAGAACGAGAATCAGGAGAAGCAGAAGAAGCAGAAGCAGAAGGAGAAGCAGAAGTAGGAGGAGAAGGAGAAGGAAGTGCAGCAGAAGCAATAGGAGAAGCAGAAGGAGAAGCAGAAGCAGAATGAGAAGCAGAAAGAGAAACAGCAGAAGCAGAAGAAGCAGGAAAAGCAGAAGCAGAAGAAAGAGAAGAAGAAGAAGAAGAAGAAGAAGAAGAAGAAGAAGAAGAAGAAGAAGAAGAAGAAGAAGAAGAAGAAGAAGAAGAAGAAGAAGAAGAAGAAGAAGAAGAAGAAGAAGAAGAAGAAGAAGAAGGAGAAGAAGGAGAAGAAGCAGAAGCAGAAGCAGAAGAAGCAGAAGCAGAAATAGAAAGAGAAGCCGACGAAGAGAAGCAGAACGAGAAGCAGGAGAAGCAGTAGAAGTATAAGCGGGAGAAGCAGAAGAAGAAGAAACAGAAGAAGGAGAAGGAGCAGAAGGAGAAGCAGAAAGAGAAGCAGGAAAAGCAGAAGAAGCAGAAGCACTAGAAGCAGAAGCAGAAAACAGGAGAAGGACAAGAAGCAGAAGCAGAAGGAGAAGCAGAAACAGAAGGAGAAGTAGAAAGAGAAAGAGGGGAAGCAGAAGAAGCAGAAGCAGGAGAAGCAGAAGCATAAGAATCCGAAGAAGCAGAAGCAGAACCTGAAGCAGAAGAAGCAGGAGAAGGAGAAGAA
>NW_012328424.1:0-1199 GCF_000151885.1 Dipodomys ordii
TTCTTCTCCTTCTTCTATATCTTCTGATTCTGCATCTCCTGCTACTGCTTATCCTGCTTCTCCTTCTGTTTCTCTTTATGCTTCTCCTTCTTCTGCTTCTACTACTGCTTCTGCTTCTCCTTCTGCTTCTGCATCTTCTGCTTCTTCTGCTACTGCCTCTGCTTCTTCTGTTTCTTCTGCTTCTCCTTCTGCTTTTGCATCTCTTTCTGCTTCTGCTTCTCCTTCTGCTTCTCCAGATTCTGCTTCTTCTGCTTCTACTGTATCTCCTTATGCTTCAGGTTCTGCTTCTGATTCTTCGGCTTCTTCTGCTTCTGCTTCTCCTGCTGCTGCTTCTTCTGCTGCTCCTGCTTCTATTTCTGCTTTTCCTTCTGTTTCTGCTTCTCCTTCTGCTTCTGCTTCTTCTCCTTCTTATGTTTCTTCTGCTTCTGCTTCTCCTGCTTCTGCTTCTCCTGCTTCTCGTTGTGCTTCTCTTTCTGCTTCTCTTTCTGCTTCTCCTTCTGCTTCTTCAGCTTCTCCTTCTGCTTCTCCTTCTCCTTCTGCTTCAATTTCTCCTTCTGCTTCTCATTCTGCTTCTGCGTCTTCTGTTTCTTCTGCTTCTCCTACTTCTGCTTCTCCTGCTTCTCTTGCTGCTTCTCCTTCTGCGTCTCTTTCTGCTTCTGCTTATCCTTTTGCTTCTCCTACTCCTAATCCTTCTCTTTCGCCTTCTCCTTCTTGTTCTTCTGCTTGTCCTGGTGCTTCTGCTTCTGCTTATTCTACTATTTCTGTTTCTTCTGCTTCTGCTTCAGATTGTGCTTCTTCTGTTTCTCCTTCTGCTTCAGATTATGCTTCTGCTTCTTTGGCTTCTCCTGTATCTTCTGCTTCTGCTTCTCCTGCTTCTTCTGGTTCTCCTGCTTCTATTTCTGCTTCTCCTTCTGCTTCTGCTTCTCCTTCTGCTTCTGCTCTTCTCCTTCTTCTGTTTCTTTTGCTTCAGTTTCATTATCTTCTTCATCTTCTTCTTCATCTTCTTCTTCTTATTCTTCTTCTTCATTTTCTTATGATTCTACTTCTGCTTCTCCTTATTCTACTTCTCTTTCTGTTTCTACTTCATTTGCTAATACTATATCTTCAGCTTCTCCTGCATCTACTGCTTCTCCTTATGCTTCTCCAAAAGCTTAACACAAAAAAAAAACTCCATCTCTACAATACATCTTCACAACATC
>NW_012328425.1:0-1199 GCF_000151885.1 Dipodomys ordii
CTGTAATTGGAGCTGAAGAAGTAGCCGGTGTATTGAAAAGCAGCCAGGAGAGCCGGATAGAGCAGCAGATGGAGGTCCAGGAGATGCCAGAAACCAGGTGAAGCATAAGGAGAACCAACCAGGAGAAAGTCAAGAAGCCGGAGCAGAAGGAGTAGCAGATTCCAGAAGGAGAAGCTGAAAGAGAAAGGAGTGGAAGCAGAAGAAGTTGAAGCAGGAGAAGCAGTAGCATAAGAATCCGAAGTATCTGATGGAGATCTTGATGCAGAAGGAGAAGCAGGAGAAGCAGAAGAAGCAGAATCTGGAGAAGCAGAAGGAGAAGCAGAAGGAGAAGCAGAAGCAGAAAGAAAATCAAAAGCAGAAGGAGAAGCAGAAGAAACAGAAGAAGTAGAAGCAGTAGCAGTTGTAGCAGAAGCAGAAGGAAAAGCAGAAGAACAAGAAGGAGAAGGGAAACAGAAGGAGAAGCAGTAGGAGAATTAGAAGGAGAAGCAGAAGAAGGAGAAACAGAAGCAGAAGAAGATGCAGAAGGAGAAGCAGAAGAAGCAGAAGCAGAAGGAGAAGCAGGAAAAGCAGAAGAAGCAGAAGCAAAAGGAGAAGCAAAAGAAGGAGAAGGAGAAGCAGAGGCAGAAGAAGAAGCATAAGGACAAGCACAAGCAGAAGGAGATGCAAAAGGAGAAGCAGGAGAAGCAGAAGAAGCAGAAGATGAAGGAGAAGCAGAAGTAGGAGAAGGAGGAGGAGAAGCAGAAGCAGAAGGAGAAGCAGAAGCGGAATGAGAAGCAGAAAGAGAAGCAAGAGAAGCACAAGAAGCAGAAGCAGGAGTAGCCGAAAGAGAAGAAGCAGAAGAAGCAGAAGCAGAAGCAGAAGTAGAAGCAGAAGCAGAAGGAGAAACAGCAGAAGAAGTAGAACCAGAAATTCAGGCAGGAGAAACAGAAGAAGCAGAAGCAGAAGCAGAAGGAGAAGCAAAAAGAGAAGCAGTAGGAAAAGTAGAAGAAGCAGCAGAAAGAGAAGCAGCAGAAGAAGCAGAAAAACAAGCAGGAGAAGCAGAAGCAGAAAGAGAAGTAGATGCAGAAGAAGCAGAAGCAGAACGAGAAGCAGTAGAAGCACAAGAAGCAGAAGCAGGAGAAGCAGAAGCAGAAGATAAAGAAGAAGCAGAAGAAGCAGAGCAGAGGGAGAAAACAGAGACGAGAAAGAGCAGCAGAATG
>NW_012328426.1:0-1199 GCF_000151885.1 Dipodomys ordii
TCTCCTTCTCCTTCTCGTTCTTCTGCTTTTCCTTCTGCTTCTGCATATTCTGCTTCTTCTAGTACTGCCTCTGCTTCTTCTGTTTCTTCTGCTTCTCCTAAAGCTTTTGCTTCTCTTTATGCTTCTGCTTTTCCTTCTGCTTCTCCAGATTCTGCTTCTTCTGCTTCTCCTGCTTCCCCTTCTGCTTCAGGTTCTGCTCCTGCTTCTTCAGCTTCTTCTGTTTCTGCTTCTCCTGCTGCTGCTTCTCCTGTTTCTCCTGCTTCTCTTTCTGCTTTTCCTTCTGTTTCTGCTTCTCCTTCTGCTTCTGCTTCTTCGTCTTCTTCTGTTTCTTCTGCTTCTGCTTCTCCTGCTTCTGCTTCTCCTGCTTCTCGTTCTGCTTCTCTTTCTGCTTCTCTTTCTGCTTCTCCTTCTCCTTCTCCTTCTTCTGCTTCTGCTTCTCCTTCTGCTTCTGCTTCAATTTCTCCTTCTGCTTCTCATTCTGCTTCTGCGTCTTCTTTTTCTTCTGCTTCTTCTGCTTCTCCTGCTTCTCCTACTTCTCGTGCTGCTTCTCCTTCTGCGTCTCTTTCTGCTTCTGCTTATCCTTTTGCTTCTCCTACTCCTAATCCTTCTTTTTCGCCTTCTCCTTCTTCTGCTTCTGCTTCACCTGCTGCTTCTGCTTCTGCTTATTCTACTATTTCTATTTCTTCTGCTTCTGCTTCAGATTGAGCTTCTTCTGTTTCTCCTGCTTCAGATTCTTCTTCTGCTTCTTCAGCTTCTCCTGTTTCTTCTGCTTCTGCTTCTCCTGCTTCTTCTGCTTCTTCTGCTTCTCTTTCTGCTTCTCCTTCTGCTTCTGCTTCTCCTTCTGCTTCTGCTTCTGCTCTTCTCCTTCTTCTGTTTCGTTTGCTTCTGTTTCTTCTGCTGCTTCTTCTTCTGTTTCTTCTGATTCTACTTCTGCTTCTCCTTCTTCTCCTCTTTCTGCTTCTGCTTCTGCTTCTTTTGCTTATTCTTTTTCTTCTGCTTCTGCTTCTCCAGCTTCTGCTTCTTCTGCTTCTAATGCTTCTCCTTATGCTTCTCCTTATGCTTCTCCTTATGCTTCTCCTTATGCTTCTCCTTATGCTTCTTCTTCTTCTTCTTCTTCTTCTTCTTCTTCTTCTTCTTCTTCTTCTTCTTCTTCTTCTTCTTCTCCTTCTTCTCCTTCTAAATCCTTCTTCTTCTTCTTC
>NW_012328427.1:0-1199 GCF_000151885.1 Dipodomys ordii
CGTGTGACGTTTACAGTGTTTATGTGCAAGGTTTACATAGGTTTGTAAAGATGCCCCATCATCCATTCTTCAGATCCGGGTATTATTTTTTTGTGCCATATGCATTCTTCATCCACCCCCCCCCCGCCTTCCGGCTTCCCTGGAGTCCTGCTCCTAATTATCTCTTTAATATCTCTTTATCTTCCAGCCCCTGCTTCCTGATCGGATGGTGATATCTGAAGCACTCAGCGGCAACCAGACAGCCAGAGGGGAACGCGAGCCATCCATGCAGGTGGCGTAACCGTCCATCCTCACCCCCCCCCGCAGGCGATTACTCGACCACGACCACGACCTCCGACCCCCCCCCCCCGCACCAAAATCCACAACCCTACCCTCGGAACAAAATAAAACAAATTTGCTTGAATCTCACGCTGCCTTTTGTTTGTAATTGACGCAATAGGCGAAAGGGAGGGATCTCATTTCTGGTGCCTGACGGGGGGGGGAGAGGGGAGGGGGCGGGGGAATTGGAGAGGAGAGAAGAGGGGGCAGAGGGCATCTCAGTGTATCTGTGTGTGTGCGTGCGTGCATCTTTGAGGAAACTCAAAGATCGGACGCGACAGAGCATGTATGTAGTCCAGCCGGACCAATTCACCACGTCTCTGTCTCTTGTCTCTCTGTTTCTGTTTCTCTATTTCTCTCTCTGTGTCTCTCTTCGTCTCTGTCTGTCTGTCGGTCTGTCTGTATGTCTGTCTCTCTCTCTCTCTCTCTCGTTTGAATTCTCTCTCCCGCCCGCCCGCCCGCCCGCACTCCCTCCCTCCTTTTCCTCTTGACTTGCCAGTCAATCCTGGGGCTTGAGCTACTGTACTGGCGCTACAACACACAACGGTCCCACTCCGAGCCTGCCTGCCTGCCTGCCTGCCTATGCATGGGCCCCATACTCCAACGAGGCACATCATCATCCCCACCCCACCCCTTCTCTGAAAAGAAGGCAGTCTCTCTCGGGGCCAGCCAGCCTGGGCCGGTATTCTCAGTCAGTCAGTGCGTGGTTTGTTTGTTCTTTTTTTCCCCCATGCATTTCATGAGAGAAAACTGCAACTCACAAAACCACCACTAGATGGTGCGCGTTCGCTGTCGACAAGGTGGATGGGGCGGCGGGAGGGGCAAAACACGGGTCGGGTCAGTCACTCACTCAGTCAGTCAGTCCTCACCTACCCGGCAGT
>NW_012328428.1:0-1199 GCF_000151885.1 Dipodomys ordii
CTCCCCCTGCCCCCCCGCCTTCGGGCTTCCCTGGAGTCCGGCTCCTAATTATCTCTTTAATATCTCTTTATCTTCCAGCCCCTGCTCCCTGACCGGATGGTGATATCTGAAGCACTCAGCGGCAACCAGACAGCCAGAGGGGAACGCGAGCCATCCATGCAGGTGGCGTAACCGTCCATATTCACCCCCCCCCCGCAGGCGATTACTCGACCACGACCACGACCTCCGACCCCCCCCCGCACCAAAATCCACAACCCTACCCTCGGAACAAAATAAAACAAATTTGCTTGAATCTCACGCTGCCTTTTGTTTGTAATTGACGCAATAGGCGAAGGGGAGGGATCTCATTTCTGGTGCCTGACGGGGGGGGGAGGGGGGAGAGGGCGGGGGAATTGGAGAGGAGAGAAGAGGGGGCAGAGGGCATCTCAGTGTATCTGTGTGTGTGCGTGCGTGCATCTTTGAGGAAACTCAAAGATCGGACGCGACAGAGCATGTATGTAGTCCAGCCGGACCAATTCACCACGTCTCTGTCTCTTGTCTCTCTGTTTCTGTTTCTCTATTTCTCTCTCTGTGTCTATCTTTGTCTCTGTCTGTCTGTCTGTCTGTCTGTCTGTCTGTCTGTCTGTCTCTCTCTCTCGTTTGAATTCTCTCTCCCGCCCGCCCGCCAGCCCGCACTCCCTCCCTCCTTTTCCTCTCGACTTGCCAGTCAATCCTGGGGCTTGAGCTACTGTACTGGCGCTCCAACACACAACGGTCCCACTCCGAGCCTGCCTGCCTGCCTGCCTGCCTATGCATGGGCCCCATACTCCAACGAGGCACATCATCATCCCCACCCCACCCCTTCTCTGAAAAGAAGGCAGTCTCTCTCGGGGCCAGCCAGCCTGGGCCGGTTTTCTCAGTCAGTCAGTGCGTGGTTTGTTTGTTCTTTATTTTCCCCCATGCATTTCATGAGAGAAAACTGCAATTCACAAAACCACCACTAGATGGCGCGCGTTCGCCGTCGACAAGGTGGATGGGGCGGCGGGAGGGGCAAAACACGGGTCGGGTCAGTCACTCACTCAGTCAGTCAGTCCTCACCTACCCGGCAGTGGGGAGTGAGAGTTCTGACATACACATACATATAGGTTGTTATGATTCATTATTATCATCATTTGCTTTTCCTCTGTCGTATCCATGACGACGGGGAGGGGGGAGGGCGG
>NW_012328429.1:0-1199 GCF_000151885.1 Dipodomys ordii
TGTGTGCCGCTGTGTCCCGCTGTGTCCCCGCTGTGTGCCCGGTGTGTCCCGCTGTGTCCCCGCTGTGTCCCCGCTGTGTCCCCGCTGTGTCCCCCGCTGTGTCCCCGCTGTGTCCCACTCTGTCCCCACTGTGTCCCGCTTTGTCCCGCTGTGTCCCCCGCTGTATCCTGCTGTGTCCCCCGCTGTGTCCAGTTGTGTTTCCCGCTGTGTCCCGCTGTGTCCTGCTGTGTACCCCCTGTGTCCCGCTGTGTACCGATGTGTCCCCGCTGTGTCTCCCTGCTGTCCCCCGCTGTGTCCCCACTGTGTTCCTCTGTGTCCCCACTGGGTCCCCGCTGTGTCTTCCTGCTGTCCGCCGCTGTGTCCCCTCTGTGTCCCGCTGTGTCCTCGCTGTGTCCCCGCTGTTTCCCGTTGTGTCCTGCTGTGTCCGGCTGTGTCCCCGCTGTCCTCCGCTGTGTCCCCTGCTGTGTCCCCGCTGTGTCCAGCTGTGTCCCGTTTTGACCCGCTGTGTCCCGCTGTGTACCCGCTTTGTCCCACGCTTTGTCCCCTCTGTGTCCCGCTGTGTCCCGCTGTGGCCCCCGCTGTGGCCCCTGCCTGTCCCCCGCTGTGTCCCGCTGTGTCCCGTTGTGTCCTTGCTGTTTCCCCGTTGTGTCCTGCTGTGTCCCTCTGTATCCCCGCTGTCCCCTGCTGTGTCCCCTGCTGTGACACCCGCGCTGTACTGCTGTGTCCCTGCTGTGTCCCCGCTGGGTCCCGCTGGGTCCTGCTGTGTCCCCGCTGTGTCCCCGTTGTGTCCCGCTGTGTCCCTGGTGTGTCCTCACTGTGTAACCGCTAAGCCTCTCTGTGTCCCCGCAGTGTCCCACTGTGTCCCCCGCTGTTTCCCCGCTGTGTCCCCGCTGTGTCCTCCTGTGTCCCGCTGTGTCCTCGCTGTGTCCTTCTGTATCCTGCTGTTTCCCCCGCTCTGTCCCCCAGTATTTCCACGCTGTGACTTGCTGTGTCCATGCTGTGTCCCCCGCTGTGTCCCGCAGTGTCCTGCTGTGTCCCCCGCTGTGTTCCCCGCTGTGTCCCACCGTGTCCTCGCTGTGTCCGCGCTGTGTCCCGTTGTGTCGCGCTGTGTCCCGCTGTGTTCTGCTGTGTCCACCTCTGTGTCCCCTGCTGTGTCCCGCTGTGTCCCCGCTGTGTCCCCGTTGGGTCCCGCTGTGTCT
>NW_012328430.1:0-1199 GCF_000151885.1 Dipodomys ordii
TCTGCTTCTCAAGTTTCTGCATGTCTGCTTCTCATCTGCTGCTCTTTCTGCTTCTCCTGCTGCTTTTCCTTCTCAGCTCCTTCTTCTGCTTCTCTTTCTGCTTCTCCTTCTGTTTCTCCTACTTCTTCTCCTTCTCGTTCTTCTGCTTTTCCTTCTGCTTCTCCTTCTGCTTCTACATCTTCTGCTTCTTCTGCTACTGCCTCTGCTTCGTCTGTTTCTTTTGCTTCCCCTTCTGCTTCTCCTTCTGCTTTTGCTTCTCTTTCTGCTTCTGCTTCTCCTTCTGCTTCTCCAGATTCAGCTTCTTCTGCTTCTCCTGCTTCTCCTTCTGCTTCAGGTTCTGCTTCTGCTTCTTCGGCTTCTTCTGCTTCTGCTTCTCCTGCTGCTGCTTCTTCTGCTTCTCCTGCTTCTCTTTCTGCTTTTCCTTCTGTTTCTGCTTCTCCTTCTGCTTCTGCTTCTTCTCCTTCCTATGTTTCTTCTGCTTCTGCTTCTCCTGCTTCTCGTTTTGCTTCTCTTTCTACTTCTCCTTCTCCTTCTTCTGCTTCTCCTTCTGCTTCTGCTTCTCTTTCTGCTTCTGCTTCTGCTTCAATTTCTCCTTCTGCGTCTCATTCTGCTCCTGCGTCTTCTGTTTCTTCTGCTTCTCCTGGTTCTGCTTCTCCTGCTTCTCCTACTTCTCGTGCTGCTTCTCCTTCTGCGTCTCTTTCTGCTTCTGCTTATCCTTTTGCTTCTCCTACTCCTAATCCTTCTCTTTCGCCTTCTCCTTCTCTTTCTTCTGCTATTCCTGCTTCTCCTTCTGCATCTTCTTCTGCTTCTGCTTCTCCTTCTGCTGCTTCTTCTGCTTCTGCTTATCCTTCTTCTGCTTCTCCCTCTGATTCTGCTTCTTAAGCTTATTCTTTTTCTTCTGCTTCTGCTTCTCCTTCTTCTGCTCCTTCTGCTTCTACTGCTTCTCCTTCTCCTTCTCCTTCTTCTTCTTCTTCTTCTTCTTCTTCTTCTTCTTCTTCTTCTTCTTCTTCTTCTTCTTCTTCTTCTTCTTCTTCTTCTTCTTCTTCTTCTTCTTCTTCTTCTTCTTCTTCTTCTTCTCTTTCTGCTGCTTCTGGTTTTCCTGCTTCTTCTTCTTCTACTGCTTCTCTTTCTGCTTCTCATTCTGCTTCTGCTTCTTCTTCTGCTTCTCCTATTGCTTCTGCGGCTCTTCCTTCTCCTTA
>NW_012328431.1:0-1198 GCF_000151885.1 Dipodomys ordii
TGTCCTTGCTGTGTCCCCATTTGTGTCCCGCTGTGTCCCCCGTCTGTGTCCCGCTGTGTCCCCCGCTGTGTCCCCCACTGTGTCCCGCTGTGTCCCGCTGAGTCCCGCTGTGTCCCCTCTGTCCGCCAGTGTGTCACCGCTGTCCCACGCTGTATCCCCCGTTGTGTCCCGCTGTGTCCTCGCTGTGTCCCGCTGTGTCCCCACTGTGTCCCCGCTGTGTCCTGCTGTGTCCCTGGTGTGTCCTCGCTGTGTAACCGCTGAGTCCCTCTGTGTCCCCGCTGTGTCCACTGTGTCCCCCGCTGTGTCCCCGCTGTGTCCCCTGTGTGTCCTCCTGTGTCCCGCTGTGTCCTCGCTGTGTCCTTCTGTATCCCGCTGTGTCCGCAACTATTTCCCCGCTGTGACCCGCTGTGTCCATGCTGTGTCCCCCGCTGTGTCCCGCTGTTTCCCCCGCTGTGTACCCCGCTGTGTCCCACTGTGTCCCGCTGCGTGCCCCCTCTGTTCCCCTCTGTGTCCTGCTGTGTCCCCTCCTTTGTCCCCGCTGTGTAACGATGTGTCCCCCTTAGTGTCCCGCTGTGTCCCCCACTGTGTCCCTGCTGTGTCCCTTTGTGTCCCGCTGTGTCCCGCTGTGTACCCCGCAGTGTCCTGCTGTGTCGACCGATGTGTTCCGCTGTGTCCCGCTGTGTCCCCATTTGTGTCCCGCTGTGTCCCCCGCTGTGTCCCGCTGTGTCCCCCGCTGTGTCCCCCACTGTGTCCCGCTGTGTCCCGCTGCATCCCACTGTGTCCCCTCTGTCCACCGGTGTGTCACCGCTGTCCCCCGCTGTATCCCCCATTGTGTCCCACTGTGTCCTCGCTGTGTCCCACTGTGTCCCCTCTGTGTCCCCGCTGTGTCCTGTGGTGTCCCTGGTGTGTCCTCGCTGTGTAACCGCTGAGTCCCTCTGTGTCCACGCTGTGTCCACTGTGTCCCCCGCTGTGTCCGCGCTGTGTCCCCTGTGTGTCCTCCTGTGTCCCGCTGTGTCCTCGCTGTGTCCTTCTGTATCCCGCTCTGTCCCCCGCTGTGTCCCCCACTACTTCCCCGCTGTGACCCGCTGTGTCCATGCTGTGTCCCCCGCTGTGTCCCGCTGTGTCCCTCTGTGTCCTGAATGTGTTCCGCTGTGTCCCGCTGTGTGCCTGCTGTCCCCTGTGTGTCCCCTGATGTAAC
>NW_012328432.1:0-1198 GCF_000151885.1 Dipodomys ordii
CACTGTGTCTCACTGTGTCCCGCTGTGTCCATGCTGTGTCCCAATGTGTCCTCGCTATGTCCCCCGCTGTGTCCCGCTGTGTCCTCCCTGTGTCCCGCGCTGTGTCCCGCTGTGTCCCGCTGTGTCCCATGCTGTGTTCCCCGCTGTGTACCGCTGTGTCCCCCGCGGTGTCAGCGCTGTGTCCCGCTCTGTCATCGCTGTGTCCCCGCTGTCTCCCGCTCTGTACCCCGCTGTGTCTCAAGCTTTGTGCCTGCTGTGTCCCACTGTGTCACGCTGTGTCCCGCTGTGTTCACAGCTGTGTACCTCGCTGTGTAACGCTCTGTCCCCGCTGTATCAACGCTGTGTCGCGCAGGGTCCCGCTGTGTCCTCGCTGTGTTCCCCGCTGTGTCCCGCTGTGTCCGCCACTGTGTCCCGCTGTGTCTACGGCTGTGTCCCCGCTGTGTTCCGCTGTGTCCTCGCTTTTTTACCCTCTGTGTCCCGCTGTGTCCCTGCTGTATCGACGCTGGGTCCCGCTGGGTCCTGCTGTGTCATCCCCGTATCCCCCACTGTGTCCCTGCTGTGTCCCCGCTGTGTCCCGCTGTGTACTGCTGTGTCCCCCGCTGAGTCCCGTTGTGTCCCTCTGTGTCCCCCGCTGTGTCCCCCGCTATGTCTTGCTGTGTCCCCCGCTTTGTCCCTCTGTGTCCTTGCTGTGTCCCCCGTTGTGTGCCGTTGTGTCCTCGCTGTGTCCCCCGCTGTTTCCCGCTGTGTCCTGCTGTGTCACGCTGTTTCCCCGCTGTGTCCCAGCTGTGTCCCTCTGTGTACCCCGCTGTGTCCAGCTTTGTCCCCGCTGTGTCTCGCTGTGTCCCACGCTCTGTCCCCCACTGTGTCCCGCTGTGTCCCCCGCTATTTCCCACTGTGTCCCCAACTGTGTACCACTGTGTCCCCGCAGGTTCACCTCTGTTTCCCGCTGTGTCCCGCTGTGTTCCGTGGTGTCCTCGCTGTGTCCCCCTGCTGTGTCCCGTTGTGTCCCGCTGTGTCCTGGCTTTGTCCCCCACTGTGTCCTGCTGTGTCCCTCGCTTTTTCCCACTGTGTCCCCCACTGTGTACCGCTGTGTCCCCGCAGGATCCCCTCTGTTTCCTGCTGTGTCCCGCTGTGTTCCGTGGTTTCCTCGCTGTGTCCCCCTGCTGTGTCCCGCTGTGTCCCGCTGTGTCCCGCACTG
>NW_012328433.1:0-1198 GCF_000151885.1 Dipodomys ordii
CGATGTAATCTTTCCAGTCTAGGATCATGGAGGTTTGTCATTTCTAAGTCTGTTAATTTCTATGCTAGGATTTAAAGTATCATCATAGAGGTCCTTCACTTCTGTGGTTAAGTTAATTCCTTGGTATTTTATTTTTTGTGGGGCTATTACAAATGAAGTTGCTTTCCTAACTTCAGCCACACTTTTCTCATTGTTGGCATACAGAAAAGCCATTGATTTGGGGGATTAATTTTATACCCTGCTACTTTGCCAAAGTTTTGAATCAGCTTGAGTAATTTGGGAGTGGAGTCTATGGGATTCTTTAAATACAAGATCATGTCATCTGCAAAGAGAGAGAGTTTTATTTTTTCTTTCCCTATTTGGATCCCATTTATGTCTGTATCTTGTCTTATTGCTGTAGCTAGGCCTTCTAATACTAGTTTGAAGAGAAGTGGAGAGAGTGGTCATCATTGCATTGTTCCTGAGTTAAGAGGAAATAGCTTTAGTTTTTCACCATTAAGTATAATGCTGGCTGTAGGTTTGTCATATACAGCCTTTACTGTATTGAGGAATGTTCCATGGATTCCTAATTTTTCCAAAACCTTCATCATAAAGGGGTCAAATGCTTTTTCTGTATCTATTGAGATAATCATATGTTTCTTATCCTTGCTCTTGTTGATGAGATGACTTATATAGTGAACCAGCTTTGCATCCCTAAAATGAATCCTGTTTGATCATGGTGTATGACTTTTTTGGATGACTTGTTGAAGTATTGTTGAAATAGATTGGCCAAAATTTTGTTGAGAAGTTTTGCATCAATTTACATCAAAGAAATGGGTCTATAGTTCTCTTTCTTTGTCTGGTTTTGGGAAAAGGGTTATGATGGCTTCATAGAAATTGTTTAGTAGGGAACATTCCCTTTCAGCTTCATTGAAGAGTTGAAGAAGTATTGGTGTGAGTTCTGCTTTGAAAGACTTGTAGAACTCATCTGTGAACCCATCTGGTCCTGGGTTTTTCTTGGGTAGGAGGTCTCTGATTGCTGTTTCTATTTCAAGGCTTGATATGGGTCTGTTAAGTTGGTTTTAAATCATCTTGGTTTAGTTTGGGTATATCAATATTTGCTAGAAATTCTTCCATTTCTTCCAGATTCTCAAACAACAATAAAGAAGGTTTGACACTGGGATTGCATGAAGCTGCAGAGCATCTGCATGGCAAAGTC
>NW_012328434.1:0-1198 GCF_000151885.1 Dipodomys ordii
AAGAAACTTATAACTAAGAGTTATTCAGCATAATGTTAGTATAAGGATATTCAGGCTTGGCTATCCTATGACTCCCCCTCCGCAACACGTCGGCTGGCGGTCGAAACCCCGCCCTCCCCCCTCCCCGTCGTCATGGCTACGACAGAGGAAAAGCAAATGATGATAATAATGAATCATAACAACCTATATGTATGTGTATGTCAGAATTCTCACTCCCCACTGCCGGGTAGGTGAGGACTGACTGACTGAGTGAGTGACTGACCCGACCCGTGTTTTGCCCCTCCCGCCGCCCCATCCACCTTGTCGACGGCGAACGCGCGCCATCTAGCGGTGGTTTTGTGAATTGCAGTTTTCTCTCATGAAATGCATGGGGGAAAAAAAAGAAGAAACAAACCACGCACTGACTGACTGAGAAAACCGGCCCAGGCTGGCTGGCCCCGAGAGAGACTGCCTTCTTTTCAGAGAAGGGGTGGGGTGGGGATGATGATGTGCCTCGTTGGAGTATGGGGCCCATGCATAGGCAGGCAGGCAGGCAGGCAGGCTCGGAGTGGGACCGTTGTGTGTTGGAGCGCCAGTACAGTAGCTCAAGCCCCAGGATTGACTGGCAAGTCGAGAGGAAAAGGAGGGAGGGAGTGCGTGCGGGCGGGCGGGCGGGAGAGAGAATTCAAACGAGAGAGAGAGAGAGAGAGGGAGAGACAGACAGACAGACAGACAGACAGACAGACAGAGACAAAGAAAGACACAGAGAGAGAAATAGAGAAACAGAAACAGAGAGACAAGAGACAGAGACGTGGTGAATTGGTCCGGCTGGACTACATACATGCTCTGTCGCGTCCGATCTTTGAGTTTCCTCAAAGATGCACGCACGCACACACACAGATACACTGAGATGCCCTCTGCACCCTCTTCTATCCTCTCCAATTCCCCCGCCCCCTCCCCTCTCCCCCCCACGTCAGGCACCAGAAATGAGATCCCTCCCTTTCGCCTATTGCGTCAATTACAAACAAAAGGCAGCGTGAGATTCAAGCAAATTTGTTTTATTTTGTTCCGAGGGTAGGGTTGGGGATTTTGGTGCGGGGGGGGGGGGTCGGAGGTCGTGGTCGTGGTCGAGTAATCGCCTGCGGGGGGGGGTGAGGATGGACGGTTACGCCACATGCATGGATGGCTCGCGTTCCCCTCTGGCTGTCTGGTTGCCGCT
>NW_012328435.1:0-1198 GCF_000151885.1 Dipodomys ordii
TTCATATTTCTGATACCCATTAATAGTTACTCCCCCAAGAAGTGATTCATGAAAGGTACACCGATGGACCGGTTTGTATGTACCCCCTCCCCACGCCCCCCCGCCTTCGGGCTTCCCTGGAGTCCTGCTCCTAATTATCTCTTTAATATCTCTTTATCTTCCAGCCCCTGATTCCTGACCGGATGGTGATATCTGAAGCACTCAGCGGCAACCAGACAGCCAGAGGGGAACGCGAGCCATCCATGCAGGTGGCATAACCGTCCATCCTCACCCCCCACCGCAGGCGATTACTCGACCACGACCACGACCTCCGACCCCCCCCCCCGCACCAAAATCCACAACCCTACCCTCGGAACAAAATAAAACAAATTTGCTTGAATCTCACGCTGCCTTTTGTTTGTAATTGACGCAATAGGCGAAGGGGAGGGATCTCATTTCTCGTGCCTGACGGGGGGGGGAGGGGGGAGGGCCCGGGGGAATTGGAGAGGAGAGAAGAGGGGGCAGAGGGCATCTCAGTGTATCTGTGTGTGTGCATGCGTGCATCTTTGAGGAAACTCAAAGATCGGACGCGACAGAGCATGTATGTACTCCAGCCGGACCAATTCACCACGTCTCTGTCTCTTGTCTCTCTGTTTCTGTTTCTCTATTTCTCTCTCTGTGTCTCTCTTTGTCTCTGTCTGTCTGTCTGTCTGTCTGTCTGTCTGTCTGTCTGTCTCTCTCTCTCGTTTGAATTCTCTCTCCTGCCCGCCCGCACTCACTCCCTCCTTTTCCTCTCGACTTGCCAGTCAATCCTGGGGCTTGAGCTACTGTACTGGCGCTCCAACACACAACGGTCCCACTCCGAGCCTGCCTGCCTGCCTGCCTGCCTATGCATGGGCCCCATACTCCAACGAGGCACATCATCATCCCCACCCCACCCCTTCTCTGAAAAGAAGGCAGTCTCTCTCGGGGCCAGCCAGCCTGGGCCGGTTTTCTCAGTCAGTCAGTGCGTGGTTTGTTTGTTCTTTTTTTCCCCCATGCATTTCATGAGAGAAAACTGCAATTCACAAAACCACCACTAGATAGCGCGCGTTCGCCGTCGACAAGGTGTATGGGGCGGCGGGAGGGGCAAAACACGGGTCGGGTCAGTCACTCACTCAGTCAGTCAAGTCCTCACCTACCCGGCAGTGGGGAGTGAGAGTTCTGACATACACATACT
>NW_012328436.1:0-1198 GCF_000151885.1 Dipodomys ordii
TTCAGATATCACCATCCGGTCAGGAAGCAGGGGCTGGAAGATAAAGAGATATTAAAGAGATAATTAGGAGCAGGACTCCAGGGAAGCCCGAAGGCGGGGGACGGCGGGGGGAGGGGGGCATGGCTACGACAGAGGAAAAGCAAATGATGATAATAATGAATGATAACAACCTATATGTATGTGTATGTCAGAACTCTCACTCCCCACTGCCGGGTAGGTGAGGACTGACTGACTGAGTGAGTGACTGACCCGACCCGTGTTTTGCCCCTCCCGCCGCCCCATCCACCTTGTCGACGGCGAACGCGCGCCATCTAGTGGTGGTTTTGTGAATTGCAGTTTTCTCTCATGAAATGCATGGGGGAAAAAAAAGTACAAACAAACCACGCACTGACTGACTGAGAAAACCGGCCCAGGCTGGCTGGCCCAGAGAGAGACTGCCTTCTTTTCAGAGAAGGGGTGGGGTGGGGATGATGATGTGCCTCGTTGGAGTATGGGGCCCATGCATAGGCAGGCAGGCAGGCAGGCAGGCTCGGAGTGGGACCGTTGTGTGTTGGAGCGCCAGTACAGTAGCTCAAGCCCCAGGATTGACTGGCAAGTCGAGAGGAAAAGGAGGGAGGGAGTGCGGGCGGGCGGGCGGGCGGGAGAGAGAATTCAAACGAGAGAGAGAGACAGACAGACAGACAGACAGACAGACAGACAGACAGACAGACAGACAGACAGAGACAAAGAGAGACACAGAGAGAGGAATAGAGAAACAGAATTGGTCCGGCTGGACTACATACATGCTCTGTCGCGTCCGATCTTTGAGTTTCCTCAAAGATGCGCGCACGCACACACACAGATACACTGAGATGCCTTCTGCCCCCTCTTCTCTCCTCTCCAATTCCCCCGCCCCCTCCCCCCTCCCCACCGTCAGGCACCAGAAATGAGATCCCTCCCCTTCGCCTATTGCGTCAATTACAAACAAAAGGCAGCGTGAGATTCAAGCAAATTTGTTTTATTTTGTTCCGAGGGTAGGTTTGTGGATTTTGGTGCAGGGGGGGGGTCGGAGGTCGTGGTCGTGGTCGAGTAATCGCCTGCGGGGGGGGGTGAGGATGGACGGTTACGCCACCTGCATGGATGGCTCGCGTTCTCCTCTGGCTGTCTGGTTGCCAGTGAGTGCTTCAGATATCACCTTCCGGTCAGGAAGCAGGGGCTG
>NW_012328437.1:0-1198 GCF_000151885.1 Dipodomys ordii
AAATCTGCTCATGTTACTCTAACTGCTTTTCCTGAGTTATATGTAGGCCATCAAGTTCCTTAGTCAGCTCTGATTACGTCGCCATTCGGGTCCATCATAGTATCCCTCCCCCCCCTCGCCTTCGGGCTTCCCTGGAGTCCTGCTCCTAATTATCTCTTTAATATCTCTTTATCTTCCAGCCCCTGCTTCCTGACCGGATGGTGATATCTGAAGCACTCAGCGGCAACCAGACAGCCAGAGGGGAACGCGAGCCATCCATGCAGGTGGCGTAACCGTCCATCCTCACCCCCCCAGCAGGCGATTACTCGACCACGACCACGACCTCCGACCCCCCCCCCCCGCACCAAAATCCACAACCCTACCCTCGGAACAAAATAAAACAAATTTGCTTGAATCTCACGCTGCCTTTTGTTTGTAATTGACGCAATAGGCGAAGGGGAGGGATCTCATTTCTGGTGCCTGACGAGGGGGGAGGGGGGAGGGGGCGGGGGAATTCAGAGGAGAGAAGAGGGGGCAGAGGGCATCTCAGTGTATCTGTGTGTGTGCGTGCTTGCATCTTTGAGGAAACTCAAAGATCGGACGCGACAGAGCATGTATGTAGTCCAGCCGGACCAATTCACCACGTCTCTGTCTCTTGTCTCTCTGTTTCTGTTTCTCTATTTCTCTCTCTGTGTCTCTCTTTGTCTCTGTCTGTCTGTCTGTCTGTCTGTCTGTGTGTCTGTCTCTCTCTCTCTCTCTCGTTTGAATTCTCTCTCCCGCCCGCCCGCCCGCCCGCACTCCCTCCCTCCTTTTCCTCTCGACTTGCCAGTCAATCCTGGGGCTTGAGCTACTGTACTGGCGCTCCAACACACAACGGTCCCACTCCGAGCCTGCCTGCCTGCCTGCCTGCCTATGCATGGGCCCCATACTCCAACGAGGCTCATCATCATCCCCACCCCACCCCTTCTCTGAAAAGAAGGCAGTCTCTCTGGGGGCCAGCCAGCCTGGGCCGGTTTTCTCAGTCAGTCAGTGCGTGGTTTGTTTGTTCTTTTTTTTCCCCCATGCATTTCATGAGAGAAAACTGCAATTCACAAAACCACCACTAGATGGCGCGCGTTCGCCGTCGACAAGGTGGATGGGGCGGCGGGAGGGGCAAAACCCGGGTCTGGTCAGTCACTCACTCAGTCAGTCAGTCCTCACCTACCCGTCAGTGGGGAGA
>NW_012328438.1:0-1198 GCF_000151885.1 Dipodomys ordii
GTCCCGCTGTGTCCCATGCAGTGTCGCCGCTGTATCCCGATATGACACACTGTGACCCGTGATGTCCCGCTTTGTACCCCACTCAATCCCCCGCTGTGTCCCTGCTGTGCCCCGCTGTGTCCCGCTGTGTACTGCTGTGTCCCCCTCTGAGTCCCGCTGTGTCCCCGCTGTTTCCCAATGTGTCCTCACTGTGTCCCCCGCTGTGTCCCGCTGTGTCCCCCCTGTGTCCCCTGCTGTGTCCCGCTCTGTCCCTCTGTGTCCCCTGCTGTGTCCCCTGCTCTGTCCCACTGTGTCCCCCGCTGTGTCCCTGCTGTGTCCCCGCTGTGTCCCGCTGTGTCCCGCTGTGTCCCCCGCTGATTCCCGCTGTGTAACAGATGTGTCCCGCTGTGTCCTCGCTGTGTCCCCTGCTGTGTCCCCTTTTTCCCCCCTGTGTCCCCCGCTGTGTCCCGCTGTGTCCCCCGCTGTGTCCCGCTCTGTCCCCTGCTGTGTCCCCGCTGTGTCCCGCTGTGTCCTGCTGTGTCCCGCTGTGACCGTGTTGAGTCCCGCTATATCCCCGCTGTGTCCCACTTTGTCATCGCTGTTTCCCCCGCTGTGTCCCGCTGTGTCCCGCTGTGTCCCCCGCTGTGTCCCGCTGTGTCCCCCTCTGTGTCCCGCTGTGTCCCCTGCTGTTTCCCTGCTGTGTCCCGCTGTGTTCCGCTGAGTCACGCTGTGTCCTCGCTGTGTCTCCCGCAAAGTCCCGCAGTGTCCTCGCTGTGTCCCTCACTGTGTCCTGCTTTGTCCAATGCTGTGTCCCGCTGTGTACCCCTCTGTGTCCCCCGCTGTGTCCCCCGCTGTGTCCCGCTGTGTCCCGCTTTGTCCCCCGCTGTGTCCCTGCTGTGCTCCGCTGTGTACCGCTGTGTCTCGCTGTGTACTGCTGTGTCCCCCGATGAGTCCTGCTGTGTCCCCGCTGTGTCCCAATATGTCCTCGCTGTGTCCCCCGCTGTGTCCCGCTGTGTCCCCCCTGTGTCCCCCACTGTGTCCCGCTGGTTCCCTCTGTGTCCCCTGCTGAGTACCCTGCTCTGTCCCACTGTGTCCTCCGCTGTGTCCCGCTTTGTTATCGCTGTGTCCACCGCTGTGTCCCGCTGTGTCCCACTGTGTCCTGTTGTGTCCCGCTATGTCCCCCACTGTGTCCCATTGAAACAACACAGCTGTGTACCCC
>NW_012328440.1:0-1198 GCF_000151885.1 Dipodomys ordii
TGCTTCTCCTATTGCTTCTGCGGCTCTTCCTTCTCCTTCTCCTACTTCTCCTTCTCCTTCTGCTTCTGTTTTTCTGCTTCTCCTGCTTCTCCTTCTGCATCTTCTTCTGCTTCTGCTTCTCCTTCTGCTGCTTCTTCTGCTTCTGTTTCTCCTTCTGATTCTCCTTCTTCTTCTTCTGCTTCTCCTTCTGTTTCTCCTTCTCCTTCTCGTTCTTCTGCTTTTACTTTTGCTTCTCCTTCTGCTTCTGCTGGAACTGCTACTGCTTCTGCTTCTTCTGTTTCTTCCGCTTCTCCTTCTCCTTTTCATTCTCTTTCTGCTTCTGCTTCTCTTTCAGCTTCTCATTCTGCTTCTCCATATTCTGCTTCTTCTGCTTCTCCTGCTTCTCCTTCTGCTTCAGGTTCTGCTTCTGCTTCTTCGGATTCTTATGCTTCTGGTTCTCCTGCTTCTGCTTCTTCTGCTTCCCCTCCTTCTCTTTCTGCTTCTCCTTCTGTTTCTGCTACTCCTTCTGCTTCTCCTTCTGCTTCTCCTTCTGCTTCTTGTCCTTCTCCTGTTTCTTCTGCTTCTGCTTCTCCTGCTTCTGCTTCTTCTGCTTTTCCTGCTTCTCTTTCTGCTTCTCCTTCTGCTTCTGCTCCTCCTTCTGCTTCTGCGCCTTCTATTTCTTCTGTTTCTTCTTCTTCTGCTTCTCCCGCGCTGCTTCTTCTGCTTCTCCTGCTTCTCGTTCTGCTTCTCTTCGTCGGCTTCTCTTTCTACTTCTCCTTCTGCTTCTTCTGATTCTGCTTCTTCTCCTTCTTCTTCTCCTTCTGCTTCTGCTTCTTCTGCTTCTCCTGCTTCTCCTTCTGCATCTCCTTCTGCTTGTGCTTTTCCTTCTGCTTCTTCTTCTGCTTCTGCTTCTCCTTCTTCTGCTTCTCCGTCTGTTTCTGCTTCTTCTGTTTTTCCTGCTTCTCCTTCTGCTTCTCATTCTTCTTCTCCTTCTGTTTCTCCTTGTCGTTATTCTGCTATTCCTTCTGCTTCTCTATCTGCTTCTGCATCTTCAGCTTCTTCTGCTACTGCTTCTGCTTCTGCTTCTTCTGTTTCTTCTGCTTCTCTTTCTGCTTCTCACTTCTGCTATTACTTCTCTTTCTGCTTCTGCTTCTCCTTCTGGTTCTCCTTCTTCTCCAGATTCTGCTTCTTCTGCTTCTCCTGCTTCTCCTTCTGCTTC
>NW_012328441.1:0-1198 GCF_000151885.1 Dipodomys ordii
TGCATCTTCTGCTTCTTCTGCTACTGCCTCTGCTTCTTCTGTTTCTTCTGCTTCTCCTTATGCTTCTCCTTCTGCTTTTGCTTCTCTTTCTGCTTCTGCTTCTCCTTCTGCTTCTCCAGATTCTGCTTCTTCTGCTTCTCCTTCTGCTTCAGGTTCTGCTTCTGCTTCTTCGGCTTCTTCTGCTTCTGCTTCTCCTGCTGCTGCTTCTTCTGCTTCTCTTTCTGCTTTTCCTTCTGTTTCTGCTTCTCCTTCTGCTTCTGCTTCTTCTCCTTCTTCTGTTTCTTTTGTTTCTGATTCTCCTGCTTCTGCTTCTCCTGCTTCTCGTTCTGCTTCTCTTTCTGCTTCTACTTTTCCTTCTCCTTCTTCTGCTTCTCCTTCTGCTTCAATTTCTCCTTCTGCTTCTCATTCTGCTTCTGCGTCTTCTGTTTCTTCTGCTTCTCTTGCTTGTGCTTCTCCTGCTTCTCCTACTTCTCGTGCTGCTTTTCCTTCTGCGTCTCTTTCTGCTTCAGCTTATCCTTTTGCTTCTCCTACTCCTAATCCTTCTCTTTCGCCTTCTCCTTCTTGTTCTTCTGCTTGTCCTGGTGCTTCTGGTTCTGCTTATTCTACTATTTCTGTTACTTTTGCTTCTGCATCAGATTGTGCTTCTTCTGTTTCTCCTTCTGCTTCAGATTCAGCTTCTGCTTCTTCGGCTTCTCCTGTTTCTTCTGCTTCTGCTTCTCCTGCTTCTTCTGCTTCTCCTGCTTCTCTTTCTGCTTCTCCTTCTGCTTCTGCTTCTCCTTCTGCTTCTGCTTCTGCTCTTCTCCTTCTTCTGTTTCTTTTGCTTCTGTTTCTTTTGCTTCTGTTTCTTTTTCATCTTCTTCTTCTTCTTCTTCTTCTTCTTTTTCTTCTTCTTCTTCTTCTTCTTCTTCTGTTTCTTCTGATTCTACTTCTGCTTCTCCTTCTTCTACTTCTCTTTTTGCTTCTACTTCTGCTTCTTCTGATTCTCCTGCTTCTATTTCTTGTTCTCCTTCTGTTTCTGCTTCTCTTTCTGCTTCTGCTTCTCTTTCTGCTTCTCCTTCTTCTTCTTCTGCTTCTCCTGCTGCTTCTTCTTCTGCTTCTTCTGCTTTTTCTGTTGCTTCTTCTTCTGCTTCAGCTTCTGCTTCTTCTGTTTCTCCTTTTGCTTCTGCTTCTCCGTCTGTTTCTGCTTCTGCTCTTCTCC
>NW_012328442.1:0-1198 GCF_000151885.1 Dipodomys ordii
TCTCCTCCTACTTCTGCTTCTCCATCTGCTCTGCATCATCATCTGCATCTTCTTCTGTTTCAATTTCTCATTCTTCTGCTTTTCATTCTGCTTCTGCTTCTCCTGCTTCTGCTTCTCCTGCTTCTCCTTCTCCTTTTCTTTCTGCTTCTGCTTATCCTTCTGTTTCTTCTACTCCAAATCCTTCTCTTTCTCCTTCTCCTTCTTCTGCTTCTGCTTCTCCTTCTGCTTCCTCTTCTGCTTCTTCTGCTTTTTCTCTTTCTTCTACTTCAGCTTCTGTTTATTCTGCTTCTCCTTCTGCTTCTGCTTCTCCTTCTGCTTCTGCTCTTCTCCTTCTTCTGTTTCTTCTGCTTCTGCTTCTCCTGCTTCTTCTGCTTCTGCTTCTCCTGCTTCTCCTTCTGGTTCAGGTTCTGCTTCTGCTTTTTCTGCTTCTTCTCCTTCTGCTTCTCCTGCTTCAGCTTCTTCTGCTTCTCCTGCTACTCTTTCTCCTTCTCCTTCTGCTTCTGTTTCTACTTCTGCTTCTGCTTCTGCTCTTCTCCTTCTTCTGTTTCTTCTGCTTCTGCTTCTCCTGATTCTTCTGCTTCTGCTTCTCCTTCTGCTGCTCCTTCGCCTTCTCCTTCTTCTGCTTCTCCCACTGATTCTGCTTCTTTTGCTTATTCTTTTTCTTCTGATTCTGCTTCTCCTGCTTCTGCTTCTTCTGCTTCTACTGCTTCTCCGTATGCTTCTCCTTATGCTTCTCCTTATGCTTCTCCTTATGCTTCTCATTATGCTTCTCCTTCTTCTTATTCTTCTTCTCCTTCTTCTTCTTCTTCTTCTTCTTCTTCTTCTTCTTCTTCTTCTTCTTCTTCTTCTTCTTCTTCTTCTTCTTCTTCTTCTTCTTCTTCTTCTTCTTCTTCTTCTTCTTCTTCTTCTTCTTCTTCTTCTTCTCTTTCTTCTGCTTCTGCTTTTCCTGCTTCTTCTGCTTCCACTGCTTCTCTTTCTGCTTCTCATTCTTCTTCTGCTTCTCCTATTGCTTCTGCTGCTATTCCTTCTCCATCTCCTACTTCTATTTCTTCTTCTGCTTCTTCTGCTTCTCCTGCTTCTCCTTCAGCATCTCCTTCTGCTTGTGCTTGTCCTTATGCTTCTTCTTCTGCTTCTCCTTCTCTTCTCCTTCAGCAATCTTCTGCTTCTCCTTCTGATTCTCCTTCTGCTGCTCCTTCTC
>NW_012328443.1:0-1198 GCF_000151885.1 Dipodomys ordii
CTGGGTCCACCGCTGTGTCCCGCTGTGTCCCGCTGGGTCCCCCGCTGTGTCCCCTGCTGTGTCCCGCTGTGTAGTCGCTGTGTGCCCCGCTGTGTCCCGCTGTGTCCCCGCTGTGACCCGCTGTGTCCTCGCTGTGTCGCCCGCTGTCTCCCGCTTTGTCCCACGCTGTGTCCCCTGCTGTCCCCCGCTGTGTCCCGCTATGTCACCCGCTGTGTCCCGCAGTGTCCAGCTGGGTCCCGCTGGGTCCTCGATGTGTCGCACTGGGTGTCCCACTGTGTCACCACTGTGTCCCCCGCTGTGTCCCACTGTGTCCCGTTGTGTCCTCGCTGTGTCCCCCGCTGTGTCCCCTCTGTGTCCCAACCTGTGTCCCGCTGTGTACTCCGATATGTCCCGCTATGTTCCCGCAGTGTTCCCGCTTTGTCCCGCTGTGTCCTCGCTGTGTCTCCCGCTGTGTCCCGTTGTGTCCCCCGCTGTGTAACCCACTGTGTACCCCGCTCTGTCCCACTGTGTCCCCGCTGTATCGACACTGTGTCACGCTGGGTCGTGCTGTGTCCTCCCTGTGTTCCCAGCTGTGTCCCTGCTGTGCCCCGCTGTGTCCCGCTGTGTACTGCTGTGTCCCCCGCTGAGTCCCGCTGTGTCCCCGCTGTGTTCCAATGTGTCCTCGCTGTGTCCCCCGCTGTGTCCCGCTGTGTCCCCCCTGTGTCCCCCGCTGTGTCCCGCTGTGTCCCTCTTTGTCTTCTGCTGTGTCCCCTGCTCTGTCCCACTGTGTCCCCCGCTGTGTCCCTGCTGCATCCCCGCTGTGTCCCGCTGTGTCCCCCGCTGAGTCCCGCTGTGTCCCCGCTGTGTCCCTCTGTGTCCTTACTGTGTCCCCCGCTGTGTCCCGCTTTGTACCCCCTTGGTCCCACGCTGTGTCCGGCTGTGTCCCCCGCTGTGTCCCGCTGTGTCCCCTGCTATGTCCCCACTGTGTCCCGCTGTGTCCCGCTGTGTCCCTCTGTGACCCTGCTCAGTCCCGCTGTGTCCCCGCTGTGTCCCGCTTTTTCGTTGCTGTGTCCCCCGCTGTGTCCCGCTTTGTCCCCCCGTGTCCCCTGCTGTGTCCCGCTGTGTCCCCCGCTGTGTCCCGCTGTGTCCAGCTGTGAACTGCTGTGTCCCCCCTGTGTCCAGCTGTGTCCCCCACTGTGTCCCCACTGTGTCCCGCTGT
>NW_012328444.1:0-1198 GCF_000151885.1 Dipodomys ordii
GGAGAAGCAGAAACAGAAGCAGAAGAAGCAGTAGCAGGAGAAGCAGAAGCAGAAGAAACAGAAGAAGCCGAAGAAGCCGAAGCAGGACCTGAAGCAGAAGAAACAGAACAAGCAGAAGAAGCAGAAGCAGAACGAGAAGCAGAAGAAGAAGAAGGAGAAGGAGAAAGAGAAGGATTAGGTGTAGGAAGAGCAGAAGGAGAATCAGAAGCAGAACGAGAAGCAGAAGGAGAAGCAGAAGGAGAAGCAGAAGGAGAAGCAGAAGAAGGAGAAGCAGAAGCAGAAGAAGCAGCAGAAGGAGAAGCAGAAGCAGAAGAAGATGCAGAAGGAGAAGCAGCAGAAGCAGAAGAAGCAAAACAGGAGAAGCAGAAGTAGGAGAAGGAGTATGAGAAGGAAGGGCAGCAGAAGGAATAGGAGAAGCAGAAGGAGAAGCAGAAGCAGAATGAGAAGCAGAAAGAGAACCAGTAGAAACAGAAGAAGCAGGAAAAGCAGAAGCAGACGAAAGAGGAGAAGAAGAAGAAGAAGAAGAAGAAGAAGAAGAAGAAGAAGAAGAAGAAGAAGAAGAAGAAGAAGAAGAAGAAGAAGAAGAAGAAGAAGAAGAAGACGAAGGAGAAGAAGAAGCAGAAGCAGATGTAGAAAGAGAAGCCGACGAAGAGAAGCAGAACGAGAAGCAGGAGAAGCAGAAGAAGCAGAAGATGCAGAAGCAGAAGAAGAAGAAACAGAAGAAGGAGAAGGAGCAGAAGCCGAAGGAGAAGCAGAAGCAGAAGGAGAAGCAGAAAGAGAAGCAGGAAAAGCAGAAAAAGCAGAAGCAGGAGAAGCAGAAGCAGAAGAAACAGGAGAAGGACAAGAAGCAGAAGCAGAAGCAGAAGGAGAAGCAGAAACAGAAGGAGAAGCAGAAAGAGAAGGAAGGGAAGCAGAAGAAGCAGAAGCAGGAGAAGCAGAAGTATAAGAATCCGAAGAATCAGAAGCAGAACCTGAAGCAGAAGGAGAAGCAAAAGAAGCAGAATCTGTAGAAGCAGAATGACAAGCTGAAGGAGAAGCAGAAAGAGAATGAAAAGCAGAAGGAGAAGCAGAAGAAACAGAAGCAGTAGCAGTTGCAGCAGAAGCAGAAGGAGAAGCAGAAGAAAAAGCAGGAGACCGAGAAGGAAAAGGAGAAACAGAAGCAGAAGCAGAAGAAGAATCAGAAGGAGAAGCAGAAGAA
>NW_012328445.1:0-1198 GCF_000151885.1 Dipodomys ordii
CGCCCCCCGCCCCGCCTTCGGGCTTCCCTGGAGTCCTGCTCCTGATTATCTCTTTAATATCTCTTTATCTTCCAGCCCCTGCTTCCTGACCGGATGGTGATATCTGAAGCACTCAGCGGCAACCAGACAGCCAGAGGGGAACGCGAGCCATCCATGCAGGTGGCGTAACCGTCCATCCTCACCCCCCCCCGCAGGCGATTACTCGACCACGACCACGACCTCCGACACCCCCCCCGTACCAAAATCCACAACCCTACCCTCGGAACAAAATAAAACAAATTTGCTTGAATCTCACGCTGCCTTTTGTTTGTAATTGACGCAATAGGCGAAGGGGAGGGATCTCATTTCTGGTGCCTGACGGGGGGGGGAGGGGGGAGGGGGCGGGGGAATTGGAGAGGAGAGAAGAGGGGGCAGAGGGCATCTCAGTGTATCTGTGTGTGTGCGTGCGTGCATCTTTGAGGAAACTCAAAGATCGGACGCGACAGAGCATGTATGTAGTCCAGCCGGACCAATTCACCACGTCTCTGTCTCTTGTCTCTCTGTTTCTGTTTCTCTATTTCTCTCTCTGTGTCTCTCTTTGTCTCTGTCTGTCTGTCTGTGTGTCTGTCTGTCTGTCTGTCTCTCTCTCTCTCTCTCGTTTGAATTCTCTCTCCCGCCCGCCCGCCCGCCCGCACTCCCTCCCTCCTTTTCCTCTGGACTTCCCAGTCAATCCTGGGGCTTGAGCTACTGTACTGGCGCTCCAGCACACAACGGTCCCACTCCGAGCCTGCCTGCCTGCCTGCCTGCCTATGCATGGACCCCATACTCCAACGAGGCACATCATCATCCCCACCCCACCCCTTCTCTGAAAAGAAGGCAGTCTCTCTCGGGGCCAGCCAGCCTGGGCCGGTTTTCTCAGTCAGTCAGTGCGTGGTTTGTTTGTTCTTTTTTTTCCCCCATGCATTTCATGAGAGAAAACTGCAATTCACAAAACCACCACTAGATGGCGCGCGTTTGCCGTCGACAAGGTGGATGGGGCGGCGGGAGGGGCAAAACACGGGTCGGGTCAGTCACTCACTCAGTCAGTCAGTCCTCACCTACCCGGCAGTGGGGAGTGAGAGTTCTGACATACACATACATATAGGTTGTTATGATTCATTATTATCATCATTTGCTTTTCCTCTGTCGTAGCCATGACGACGGGGAGGGGGGAGGGCGG
>NW_012328446.1:0-1198 GCF_000151885.1 Dipodomys ordii
TTAGCATCCCCCTCCCCCTCCGCAACACGTCGGCTGTCGGTCGAAACCCCGCCCTCCCCCCTCCCCGTCGTCATAGCTACGACAGAGGAAAAGCAAATGATGATAATAATGAATCATAACAACCTATATGTATGTGTATGTCAGAACTCTAACTCCCCACTGCCGGGTAGGTGAGGACTGACTGACTCAGTGAGTGACTGACCCGACCCGTGTTTTGCCCCTCCCGCCGCCCCATCCACCTTGTCGACGGCGAACGCGGGCCATCTAGTGGTGGTTTTGTGAATTGCAGTTTTCTCTCATGAAATGCATGGGGGAAAAAAAAGAACAAACAAACCACGCACTGACTGACTGAGAAAACCGGCCCAGGCTGGCTGTCCCCGAGAGAGACTGCCTTCTTTTCAGAGAAGGGGTGGGGTTGGGATGATGATGTGCCTCGTTGGAGTATGGGGCCCATGCATAGGCAGGCAGGCAGGCAGGCAGGCTCGGAGTGGGACCGTTGTGTCTTGGAGCGCCAGCACAGTAGCTGAAGCCCCAGGATTGACTGGCAAGTCGAGAGGAAAAGGAGGGAGGGAGTGCGGGCGGGCGGGCGGGCGGGAGAGAGAATTCAAACGAGAGAGAGAGAGAGAGACAGACAGACAGACAGACAGACAGACAGACAGAGACAAAGAGAGACACAGAGAGAGAAATAGAGAAACAGAAACAGAGAGACAAGAGACAGAGACGTGGTGAATTGGTCCGGCTGGACTACATACATGCTCTGTCGCGTCCGATCTTTGAGTTTCCTCAAAGATGCACGCACGCACACACACAGATACACTGAGATGCCCTCTGCCCCCTCTTCTCTCCTCTGCAATTCCCCCGCCCCCTCCCACCTCCACCCCCGTCAGGCACCAGAAATGAGATCCCTCCCCTTCGCCTATTGCGTCAATTACAAACAAAAGGCAGCGTAAGATTCAAAAAAATTTGTTTTATTTTGTTCCGAGGGTAGGGTTGTGGAATTTGGTGCGGGGGGGGGTCGAAAGTCGTGGTCGTCGTCGAGTAATCGCCTGCGGGGGGGGGTGAGGATGGACGGTTACGCCACCTGCATGGATGGCTCGCGTTCCCCTCTGGCTGTCTGGTTGCCGCAGAGTGCTTCAGATATCACCATTCGGTCAGGAAGCAGGGGCTGGAAGATAAAGAGATATTAAAGAGATAATGA
>NW_012328448.1:0-1198 GCF_000151885.1 Dipodomys ordii
TTCTCATTCTCTCCTCCCCCCCCCATGCCTTCGGGCTTCCCCGGAGTCCTGCTCCTAATTATCTCTTTAATATCTCTTTATCTTAGAGCCCCTGCTTCCTGACCGGATGGTGATATCTGAAGCACTCAGCGGCAACCAGACAGCCAGAGGGGAACGCGAGCCATCCATGCAGGTGGCGTAACCGTCCACCCTCACCCACCCCCCGCAGGCGATTACTCGACCATGACCACGACCTCCGACCCCCCCCCCGCTCCAAAATCCACAACCCTACCCTCGGAACAAAATAAAACAAATTTGCTTGAATCTCACGCTGCCTTTTGTTTGTAATTGACGACGCAATAGACGAAGGGGAGGGATCTCATTTCTGGTGCCTGACGGGGGGGGGAGGGGGGAGGGGGCGGGGGAATTGGAGAGGAGAGAAGAGGGGGCAGAGGGCATCTCCGTGTATCTGTGTGTGCGTGCGTGTATCTTTGAGGAAACTCAAAGTTCGGACGCGACAGAGCATGTATGTAGTCCAGCCGGACCAATTCACCACGTCTCTGTCTCTTGTCTCTCTGTTTCTGTTTCTCTATTTCTCTCTCTGTGTCTTTGTCTCTGTCTGTCTGTCTGTCTGTCTGTCTGTCTGTCTCCCTCTCTCTCTCTCTCTCTCTCTCTCGTTTGAATTCTCTCTCCCACCCGCCCCCCCACCCCCCCGCCCGCACTCCCTCCCTCCTTTTCCTCTCGACTTGCCAGTCAATCCTGGGGCTTGAGCTACTGTACTGGCGCTCCAACACACAACGGTCCCACTCCGAGCCTGCCTGCCTGCCTGCCTGCCTATGCATGGGCCCCATACTCCAACGAGGCACATCATCATCCCCACCCCACCCCTTCTGTGAAAAGAAGGCAGTCTCTTTCGGGTCCACCCTCCCCCCCCGTCAGGCACCAGAAATGAGATCCCTCCCCTTCGCCTATTGCGTCAATTACAAAAAAAAGGCAGCGTGAGATTCAAGCAAATTTGTTTTATTTTGTTCCGAGGGTAGGGTTGTGAATTTTGGTGCGGGGGGGGGGGTCGGAGGTCGTGGTCGTGGTCGAGTAATCGCCTGCGGGGGGGGGGGGTGAGGATGGACGGTTACGCCACCTGCATGGATGGCTCGCGTTCCCCTCTGGCTGTCTGGTTGCCGCTGAGTGCTTCAGATATCACCATCCGGTCAGGAAGCAG
>NW_012328449.1:0-1198 GCF_000151885.1 Dipodomys ordii
TTAAGATAAATAAGATTCTCCATCACCAAAAAGAAGAAAAGAAAAAAGAAAAGGGGAAAAAAAAAAAACAAAGCAAAAGCAAAAAAGGGTGAAGTTTATAAAAGGGTAAATAAGGGGAAAGAGTAGAAAAAAAAAAAAATAAGAAGCTCTCCCAAAAATGAAATAAACCCCCGCTCCCTCCCGTCTTTGGGCTTCCCTGGAGTCCTGCTCCTAATTATCTCTTTAGTATCTCTTTATCTTCCAGCCCCTGCTTCCTGACCAGATGGTGATATCTGAAGCACTCAGCTGCAACCAGACAGCCAGAGGGGAACGCGAGCCATCCATGCAGGTGGCGTAACCCTCCATCCTCACCCCCCCCGCAGGCGATTACTCGACCACGACCACGACCTCCGACCCCCCCCCCCGCACCAAAATCCACAACCCTACCCTCGGAACAAAATAAAACAAATTTGCTTGAATCTCACGCTGCGTTTTGTTTGTAATTGACGCAATAGGCGAAGGGGAGGGATCTCATTTCTGGTGCATGACGGGCGGGGAGAGAGGAGAGAGGGCGGGGGAATTGGAGAGGAGAGAAGAGAGGGCAGAGGGCATCTCCATGTATCTGTGTGTGCGTGCGTGCATCTTTGAGGAAACTCAAAGATCGGACGCGACAGAGCATGTATGTAGTCCAGCCTGACCAATTCACCACGTCTCTGTCTCTTGTCTCTCTGTTTCTGTTTCTCTATTTCTCTCTCTGTGTCTTTGTCTCTGTCTGTCTGTCTGTCTGTCAGTCTGTCTCTCTCTCTCTCTCTCTCTCTCGTTTGAATTCTCTCTCCCGCCCGCCCGCCCGCCCCCCCGCCCGCACTCCCTCCCTCCTTTTCCTCTCGACTTGCCAGTCAATCCTGGGGCTTGAGCTACTGTACTGGCGCTCCAACACACAACGGTCCCACTCCGAGCCTGCCTGCCTGCCTGCCTGCCTATGCATGGGCCCCATACTCCAACGAGGCACATCATCATCCCCACCCCACCCCTTCTCTGAAAAGAAGGCAGTCTCTCTCGGGGCCAGCCAGCCTGGGCCGGTTTTCTCAGTCAGTCAGTGCGTGGTTTGTTTGTTCTTTTTTATCCCCCATGCATTTCATGAGAGAAAACTGCAATTCACAAAACCACCACTAGATGGCGCGCGTTCGCCGTCGACAAGGTGGATGGGGCGGGGGGAGGG
>NW_012328450.1:0-1197 GCF_000151885.1 Dipodomys ordii
AGTAGAAGCAGAAGAAGCAGAAACAGAAGAAGAAGCAGTATTAAGCACAAGAAGCAGAAGCAGGAGAAGCAGAGGGAGAAACAGAAGAAGGAGAAAGAGCAGCAGAATGTGAAGCAGAAGGAGATGAAGAGGCAGAAAGAGAAGCAGAAACAGAAGGAGAAGAAGAAGGAGAAGTTGGAGAAGCAGAAGAAGCAGAAGCAGAAGCAGAAAGAGAAGGAGAAGGAGAAGGAGAAGCAGAAGGAGAAGGACAAGCAGTAGCATCAGAAGAAGCAGAAGCAGAAGCAGAAAGAGAAGGAGAAGAAGAAGGAGAAGAATCAGAAGAAGCAGAAGCAGAAATAGAAAGAGAAGCCGACGAAGAGAAGCAGAACGAGAAGCAGGAGAAGCAGGAGAAGCACAAGCGGGAGAAGCAGAAGAAGAAGAAACAGAAGAAGGAGAAGGAGCAGAAGCAGAAGGAGAAGCAGAAAGAGAAGCAGGAAAAGCAGAAGAAGCAGAAGCAGGAGAAGCAGAAGGAGAAGAAACAGGAGAAGGACAAGAAGCAGAAGCGGAAGCAGAAGGAGAAGCAGAAACAGAAGGAGAAGCCGAAAGAGAAAGAGGGGAAGCAGAAGAAGCAGAAGCAGGAGAAGCAGAAGCGTAAGAATCCGAAGAAGCAGAAGCAGAACCTGAAGCAGAAGGAGAAGCAGGAGAAGCAGAAGAAGCCGAATCTGGAGAAGCAGAATGAGAAGCTGAAGTAGAAGCAGAAGCAGAAGCAGAATGAGAATCAACAGCATAAGGAGAAGCAGAAGAAACAGAAGAAGCAGAAGCAGTAGCAGTTGCAGCAGAAGCAGAAGGAGAAGCAGAAGGAAAAGCAGAAGAACGAGAAGGAGAAGGAGAAACAGAAGGAGAAGCAGAAGGAGAAGCAGAAGAAGCAGAAGGAGAAGCAGAAGGAGAAACAGAAGCAGAAGAAACATCAGAAAGAGAAGCAGAAGCAGAAGAAGATGCAGAAGGAGAAGCAGGAGAAGCAGAAGAAGCAGAAGCAGAAGGAGAAGTAGAAGAAGGAGAAGGAGAAGGAAGAGCCGCAGAAGCAATAGGAGAAGCAGAAAGAGAAGCAGAAGCAGAATGAGAAGCAGAAAGAGAAGCAGTAGAAGCAGAAGAAGCAGGAAAAGCAGAAGCAGAGGAAAGAGAAGAAGACGAAGAAGAAGAAGAAGCATAAGGAGAAGC
>NW_012328451.1:0-1197 GCF_000151885.1 Dipodomys ordii
TTCTACTGTTTTTCCCGAGATCTCCTTTGATCCATCACTAAGAATGACAATAATTACATTGATCTATAATTAATGCGGGATAAGTTCAAACAGAAAAAAAAATACCGTAAACACTCCGTAAGGAGAATGAGTGATAGAGCAACATTAGGACTACCCCCGCCCCCCCTCGCCTTCGGGCTTCCCTGGAGTCCTGCTCCTAATTATCTCTTTAATATCTCTTTATCTTCCAGCCCCTGCTTCCTGACCGGATGGTGATATCTGAAGCACTCAGCGGCAACCAGACAGCCAGAGGGGAACGCGAGCCATCCATGCAGGTGGCGTAACCGTCCATCCTCACCCCCCCACCCCCGCAGGCGATAACTCGACCACGACCACGACCTCCGACACCCCCCCCGAACCAAAATCCACAACCCTACCCTCGGAACAAAATAAAACAAATTTGCTTGAATCTCACGCTGCCTTTTGTTTGTAATTGAAGCAATAGGCGAAGGGGAGGGATCTCATTTCTGGTGCCTGACGGGGGGGAGGGGAGAGGGGGCGGGGGAATTGGATAGGAGAGAAGAGGGTGCAGAGGGCATCTCAGTGTATCTGTGTGTGTGCGTGCGTGCATCTTTGAGGAAACTCAAAGATCGGACGCGACAGAGCATGTATGTAGTCCAGCCGGACCAATTCACCACGTCTCTGTCTCTTGTCGCTCTGTTTATGTTTCGCTATTTCTCTCTCTGTGTCTCTCTTTGTCTCTGTCTGTCTGTCTGTCTGTCTGTCTGTCTGTCTCTCTCTCTCTCTTTCTCGTTTGAATTCTCTCTCCCGCCCGCCCGCCCGCACTCCCTCCCTCCTTTTCCTCTCGACTTGCCAGTCAATCCTGGGGCTTGAGCTACTGTACTGGCGCTCCAACACACAACGGTCCCACTCCGAGCCTGCCTGCCTGCCTGCCTGCCTATGCATGGGCCCCATACTCCAACGAGGCACATCATCATCCCCACCCCACCCCTTCTCTGATAAGAAGGCAGTCTCTCTCGGGGCCAGCCAGCCTGGGCCGGTTTTCTCAGTCAGTCAGTGCGTGGTTTGTTTGTTCTTTTTTTTTCCCCATGCATTTCATGAGAGAAAACTGCAATTCACAAAACCGCCACTAGATGGCGCGCGTTCGCCGTCGACAAGGTGGATGGGGCGGCGGGAGGGGCAAAACACGGGTCGGGT
>NW_012328452.1:0-1197 GCF_000151885.1 Dipodomys ordii
ATTTCTCCAACATCCCTGACAATTAAACAGGCAATAGGATTCGGATCATGTTCCAGGTGATCGGTCCGGCCCCCGCCTTCGGGCTTCCCTGGAGTCCTGATCCTAATTATCTCTTTAATATCTCATTTTTCTCCAGCCCCTGCCTATCACCCTGGATGGTGATATTTGAAGCATCAGCGGCACCAGACAGCCAGAGGGGAACGCGAGCCATCCATGCAGGTGGAGTAACCGTCCATCCTCACCCCCCCACCCCCACAGGCGATTACTCCACCACGACCACGACCTCCGACCCCCCCCCCGCACCAAAATCCACAACCCTACCCTCGGAACAAAATAAAACAAATTTGCTTGAATCTCACGCTGCCTTTTGTTTGTAATTGACGACGCAATAGGCGAAGTGGAGGGATCTCATTTCTGTTGCCTGACCGGGGGGGGAGGGGTGAGGGGGCGGGGGAATTGGAGAGGAGAGAAGAGGGGGCAGAGGGCATCTCCGTGTATCTGTGTGTGCGTGCGTGCATCTTTGAGGAAACTCAAAGATCGGACGCGACAGAGCATGTATGTAGTCCAGCCGGACCATTCACCACGTCTCTGTCTCTTGTCTCTCTGTTTCTGTTTCTCTATTTCTCTCTCTGTGTCTCTCTTTGTCTCTGTCTGTCTGTCTGTCTGTCTGTCTGTCTGTCTGTCTGTCTCTCTCTCTCTCGTTTGAATTCTCTCTCCCGCCCGCCCGCCCGCACTCCCTCCCTCCTTTTCCTCTCGACTTGCCAGTCAATCCTGGGGCTTGAGCTACTGTACTGGCGCTCCAACACACAACGGTCCCACTCCGAGCCTGCCTGCCTGCCTGCCTGCCTATGCATGGGCCCCATACTCCAACGAGGCACATCATCATCCCCACCCCACCCCTTCTCTGAAAAGAAGGCAGTCTCTCTCGGGGCCAGCCAGCCTGGGCCTGTTTTCTCAGTCAGTCAGTGCTTGGTTTGTTTGTTCTTTTTTTTTCCCCCATGCATTTCATGAGAGAAAACTGCAATTCACAAAACCACCGCTAGATGGCGCGCGTTCGCCGTCAACAAGGTGGATGGGGCGGCGGGAGGGGCAAAACACGGGTCGGGTCAGTCACTCACTCAGTCAGTCAGTCCTCACCTACCCGGCAGTGGGGAGTGAGAGTTCTGACATACACATACATATAGGTTGTTATGATTC
>NW_012328453.1:0-1197 GCF_000151885.1 Dipodomys ordii
ACCCCCACTGTGTCCCAGTGTGTTCCCTGCTGTGTCATGCTGTGTCCTCGCTGTGTCCCCCGCTGTGTCCTACTGTGTCCTCGCTGTGTCCCCCGCTGTGTCTAGCTGTGTCACCCGCTGTGTCCCACACTGTGTCCCGCTGTGTCACCCGATGTGTTCCGCTGTGTCCCGCTGTGTCCCCGCTGTCCGCGGGTGTGTCACTGCTGTCCCTCGCTGTAGCCCACGCTGTGTCCCCCTGTGTCCTCGCTGTGTCTCACTGTGTCCCTGCTTTGTCTCCGCTGTGTCCAGCTGTGTCCCTGGTGTGTCCTCGCTGTGTAACCGCTGAGTCCCTCGGTGTCCCAGCTGTGTCTCCCTGCTGTCCCCTGCTGTGTACCCACTCTGTTCTGCTGTGTCCGCGCTGTGTCCCCGCTGTGTCTCCCTGCTGTTCCCCGCTGTGTCCCCTCTGTGTCCCGCTGTGTCCCGCTGTGTCCTCGCTGTGTCCCCGCTGTTTCCCGCTGTGTCCTCGCTGTGTCCGGCTATGTCCCCGCTGTCCCCTGCTGTGTTCCCTGCTGTGTCCCACTGTGTCCAGCTGTGTCCCGTTTTGTCCCGCTGTGTCCCCAGCTGTGTCCCGCTGTGTCCCCTGCTGTGTCCCCCACTGTGTCCCGCTGTGTCCCGTTGTTTCCTTGCTGTGTCCCCGCTGTGTCCTGCTGTGTCCCTCTGTGTCCCTGCTGTCCCCTCTGTGTCCCCTGCTGTGTCTCCCGCTGTTTCCCGCTGTGTCCCCGCTGTGTCCCCGCTGTGTCCCCGCTGTGTCCCGCTGTGTCCCTGGTGTGTCCTCACTGTGTAACCGCTAAGTCCCTCTGTGTCCCCGCTGTGTCCCACTTTGTCCCCCACTGTTTCCCCGCTGTGGCCCCGCTGTGTCCTCCTGTGTCCCGCTGTGTCCTCGCTGTGTCCTTCTGTATCCCGCTTTGTCCCCCGCTGTGTCCCCCACTATTTCCCCGCTGAGACTTGCTGTGTCCATGCTGTGTCCCCCGCTGTGTCCCGCTGTGTCCCGCTGTGTCCACCGCTGTGTTCCCCGCTGTGTCCCACTGTGTCCTCTCTGTGTCCCCGCTGTGTCCCGCTGTGTCGCGCTGTGTTCTGCTGTGTCCGCCTCTGTGTCCCCCGCTGTGTCCCGCTGTGTCCAACGCTGTGTCCCTGCTGGGTCCCGCTGTGTCTCGCTGT
>NW_012328454.1:0-1197 GCF_000151885.1 Dipodomys ordii
TTGTAGCTGTTTGTTTGTTTCAGTATATTGTAATTTCTGCTGGTGTAGCTGTATGAGCAGCAGAAGGAGAAGCCGGAAAAAGCAGAAAACATTAGAGGCAGAAGCAGATGAAACAGAGAAAGAACAAGTAAGCAGAAAGCAGAAAGGGAAGCAGAAACAGAAGGAGAAGCAGAAATATGAAGGAGGGGTAGCAGAAGAAGCAGTATCAGGAGAAGCAGAAGCATAAGAATTTGAAGAAGCAGAAGCAGAAACCTAAGCAGAAGGAGAAGCAGAAGAAACAGAAGAAGTAGAAGCAGTAGCAGTTTTAGCAGAAGATGAACGAGAAGCAGAAGGAAAAGCAGAAGAACAAGAAGGAGAAGGAGAAACAGAAGGAGAAGCAAAAAGAGAAGCAGGTAAAGCAGAAGAAGAAGAAGCAGAAGGAGAATCAGAAGGAGAAGCAGAAGAAGGAGAAGGAGAAGCAGAAGAAGATGCAGAAGGATAAGTAGAAGAAGTAGAAGCAGAAGGAGAAGAAGGAAAAGCAGAAGAAGCAGAAGCAAAAGGAGAAGCAAAAGAAGGAGAAGGAGAAGCAGAAGAAGAAGCATAAGGACAAGCACAAGCAGAAGGAGATGCAGAAGGAGAAGCAGGAGAAAGAGAAGAAGCAGAAGCAGAAGTAGAAGCAGAAGCAGAAGGAGAAGCAGCAGAAGAAGTAGAACCAGAAATTCAGGCAGGAGAAACAGAAGAAGCAGAAGCAGAAGCAGAAGGAGAAGCAAAAAGAGAAACAGAAGAAGAAGTAGAAGAAGCAGCAGAAGTAGAAGCAGCAGAAGAAGCAGAAAAACAAGCAGGAGAAGCAGAAGCAGAAAGAGAAGTAGAAGCAGAAGCGGAAGAAGAAGAAGAAGCAGTAGAAGCATAAGAAGCAGAAGCAGGAGAAGCAGAATCAGAAGAAAAAGAAGAAGCATAAGAAGCAGAAGCAGAGGGAGAAACAAAAGAAGGAGAAGGAGCAGCAGAAGGTGAAGCAGAAGGAGATGCAGAAGCAGAAAGAGAAGCAGAAACAGAAGGAGAAGAAGAAGGAGAAGTTGGAGAATCAGAAGAAGCAGAAGCAGAAAGAGAAGGAGAAGAAGGAGAAGGAGAAGCAGAAGGAGAAGGACAAGCAGGAGAAGCAGAAGAAGCAGAAGCGGGAGAAGCAGAAGACGAAGAAGAAACAGAAGAAGGAGAAGGAGC
>NW_012328455.1:0-1197 GCF_000151885.1 Dipodomys ordii
CTTCTCCTTCTTCTGATTCTCCCTCTACATCTACTACTTATGCTTCTCTTTTTCTCTACTTTTGCTTCTCCTGCTTCTTCTGCTTCTCCTGCTTCTTCTGCTTCTCCTGCTTCTCTTTCTGCTTCTACTTATCCTTCTGTTTCTCCTACTCCTATTCCTTCTCTTTCTCTTTCTCCTTCTTCTTCTTCTACTTCTCCTGCTACTCCTTCTTCTGCTTCTTCTGCTTTTTCTGTTTCTTCTTCTTCTTCTGAATCAGCTTCTGCTTCTTCTGCTTCTCCTTCTGCTTCTGATTCTCCTTCTGCTTCTGCTCTTCTCCTTCTTCTGCTTCTGCTTCTCCTGCTTCTTTTTCTGCTTCTCCTACTTCTCCTTCTGCTTCTCCGTCCCATTCTCCTTCTCCTACAATTTCTCCTTCTTGTGCTTCTCATTCTGCTTCTGCTTCTCCTGCTTCTGCTTCTTCTGTTTCTCCTTCTGCTTCTCTTTCTGCTTCTAATTCTGCTTCTGCTCCTCCTACTCCTAATCCTTTCTCCTTCTTCTTCTTCTGCTTCTAGTTCTGCTTCTGCTTCTTCTGCTTGTTCTGTTTATTCTGCTTCTGCTTTTCCAGCTTCTCCTGCTTCTGCTTCTTCTTCTGCTTCAGGTTCTCCTTCTGGTTCTTGGGCTTCTTCTGTTTCTTCTGCTTCTCCTGCTACTGCTTCTTCTGCTTCTTCTGCTTCTCTTTCTGCTTCTCCTTCTGCTTCTGCTTTTCCTTCTGCTCCTTCTCCTTCTTCTGTTTCTTCTTCTTCTTCTTCTTCTTCTTCTTCTGCTTCTTCTTCTTCTTCTTCTTCTTCTTCTTCTTCTTCTTCTTCTTCTTCTTCTTCTTCTTCTTCTTCTTCTTCTTCTTCTTCTTCTTCTTCTTCTTCTTCTTCTGATTCTCCCACTTCTGCTTCTTCTGCTTCTCCTGCTTGTCCTTCTCGTTCTGCTTCTCCTTCTCCTTCTTCTGTTTCTCTTTCTGCTTCTTCTTCTGCTTCTTCTGATTCTCCAACTTCTCCTTCTTCTTCTCCTTCTGTTTCTCCTTCTCTTTCTGCTTCTTCATCTCCTTCTGCTTCACCTTCTGCTGCTCCTTCTCCTTCTTCTGTGTCTCCCTCTGCTTCTGCTTCTTATGCTTCTTCTTTTTCTTCTGCTTCTAACTGTTTCTGCTTCTTATGCTTCTACTGCTTCTTC
>NW_012328456.1:0-1197 GCF_000151885.1 Dipodomys ordii
GAAGGGAAACATCGGACGTAACGGAACAACAATGTTGTCCATTTCAACCAGCTCCAGATGTCAATGTAATGGCGGTCGAAACCCCGCCCTCCCCCCTCCCCGTCGTCATGGCTACGACAGAGGAAAAGCAAATGGTGATAATATTGAATCATAACAACCTATATGTATGTGTATGTCAGAACTCTCACTCCCCACTCCCGGGTAGGTGAGGACTGACTGACTGAGTGAGTGACTGACCCGACCCGTGTTTTGCCCCTCCCGCCGCCCCATCCACCTTGTCGACGGCGAACGCGCGCCATCTAGTGGTGGTTTTGTGAATTGCAGTTTTCTCTCATGAAATGCATGGGGGAAAAAAAAGAACAAACAAACCATGCACTGACTGACTGAGAAAACCGGCCCAGGCTGGCTGGCCCCGAGAGAGACTGCCTTCTTTTCAGAGAAGGGGTGGGGTGGGGATGATGATGTGCCTCGTTGGAGTATGGAGCCCATGCATAGGCAGGCAGGCAGGCAGGCAGGCTCGGAGTGGGACCGTTGTGTGTTGGAGCGCCAGTACAGTAGCTCAAGCCCCAGGATTGACTGGCAAGTCGAGAGGAAATGGAGGGAGGGAGTGCGGGCGGGCGGGCGGGCGGGAGAGAGAATTCAAACGAGAGACAGAGAGAGACAGACAGACAGACAGACAGACAGACAGACAGACAGACAGACAGAGACAAAGATAGACACAGAGAGAGAAATAGAGGAACAGAAACAGAGAGACAAGAGACAGAGACGTGGTGAATTGGTCCGGCTGGACTACATACATGCTCTGTCGCGTCCGATCTTTGACTTTCCTCAAAGATGCACGCACGCACACACACAGATACACTGAGATGCCCTCTGCCCCCTCTTCTCTCCTCTCCAATTCCCCCGCCCCCTACCCCCTCCCCCCCCTTCAGGCACCAGAAATGAGATCCCTCCCCTTCGCCTATTGCGTCAATTACAAACAAAAGGCAGCGTGAGATTCAAGCAAATTTGTTTTATTTTGTTCCGAGGGTAGGGTTGTGGATTTTGGTGCGGGGGGGGGGGTCGGAGGTCGTGGTCGTGGTCGAGTAATCGCCTGCGGGGGGGGGTGAGGATGGACGGTTACGCCACCTGCATGGATGGCTCGCGTTCCCCTCTGGCTGTCTGGTTGCCGCTGAGTGCTTCAGATATCACCATCCG
>NW_012328457.1:0-1197 GCF_000151885.1 Dipodomys ordii
TCCAGGTAACGAGCGACTCCTCCCCCTCCCCCTCCCCCTCCGCAACACGTCGGCTGGCGGTCGAAATTCCCGCCCTCCCCCCTCCCCGTCGTCATGGCTACGACAGAGGAAAAGCAAATGATGATAATAATGAATCATAACAACCTATATGTATGTGTATGTCAGAACTCTCACTCCCCACTGCCGGGTAGGTGAGGACTGACTGACTGAGTGAGTCACTGACCCGACCCGTGTTTTGCCCCTCCCGCCGCCCCATCCACCTTGTCGACGGCCAACGCGCGCCATCTAGCGGTGGTTTTGTGAATTGCAGTTTTCTCTCATGAAATGCATGGGGGAAAAAAGAGAACAAACAAACCAAGCACTGACTGACTGAGAAAACCGGCCCAGGCTGGCTGGCCCCGAGAGAGACTGCCTTCTTTTCAGAGAAGGGGTGGGGTGGGGATGATGGTGTGCCTCGTTGGAGTATGGGGCCCATGCATAGGCAGGCAGGCAGGCAGGCAGGCTCGGAGTGGGACCGTGGTGTGTTGGAGCGCCAGTACAGTAGCTCAAGCCCCAGGATTGACTGGCAAGTCGAGAGGAAAAGGAGGGAGGGAGTGCGGGCGGGCGGGCGGGCGGTTAGAGAGAATTCAAACGAGAGAGAGAGAGAGAGAGAGACAGACAGACAGACAGACAGACAGACAGACAGACAGAGACAAAGAGAGACACAGAGAGAGAAATAGAGAAACAGAAACAGAGAGACAAGAGACAGAGTCGTCGTGAATTGGTCCGGCTGGACTACATACATGCTCTGTCGCGTCCCATCTTTGAGTTTCCTCAAAGATGCACGCACGCACACACACAGATACACTGAGATGCCCTCTGCCCCCTCTTCTCTCCTCTCCAATTCCCCCGCCCCCTCCCTCCTCCCCCCCCCGTCAGGCACCAGAAATGAGATCCCTCCCCTTCGCCTATTGCGTCAATTACAAACAAAAGGCAGCGTGATATTCAAGCAAATTTGTTTTATTTTGTTCCGAGGGTAGGGTTGTGGATTTTGGTGCGCGGGCGGGGTCGGAGGTCGTGGTCGTGGTCGAGTAATCGCCTGCGGGGGGGGGTGAGGATGGACGGTTACGCCACCTGCATGGATGGCTCGCGTTCCCCTCTGGCTGTCTGGTTGCCGCTGAGTGCTTCAGATATCACCATCCGGTCAGGAAAGCATGA
>NW_012328458.1:0-1197 GCF_000151885.1 Dipodomys ordii
TACGACAGAGGAAAGCAAATGATGATAATAATGAATCATAACAACCTATATGTATGTGTATGTCAGAACTCTCACTCCCCACTGCCGGGTAGGTGAGGACTGACTGACTGAGTGAGTGACTGACCCGACCCGTGTTTTGCCCCTCCCACCGCCCCATCCACCTTGTCGACGGCGAACGCCCGCCATCTAGTGGTGGTTTTGTGAATTGCAGTTTTCTCTCATGAAATGCATGGGGGAAAAAAAAGAACAAACAAACCACACACTGACTGACTGAGAAAACCGGCCCAGGCTGGCTGGCCCCGAGAGAGACTGCCTTCTTTTCAGAGAAGGGGTGGGGTGGGGATGATGATGTGCCTCGTTGGAGTATGGGGCCCATGCATAGGCAGGCAGGCAGGCAGGCAGGCTCGGAGTGGGACCGTTGTGTGTTGGAGCACCAGTACAGTAGCTCAAGCCCCAGGATTGACTGGCAAGTCGAGAGGAAAAGGAGGGATGGAGTGCGGGCGGGCGGGCGGGCGGGAGAGAGAATTCAAACGAGAGAGAGAGAGAGAGAGAGAGAGAGAGAGACAGACAGACAGACAGACAGACAGACAGACAGACAGAGACAAAGAGAGACACAGAGAGAGAAATAGAGAAACAGAAACAGAGAGACAAGAGACAGAGACGTGGTGAATTGGTCCGGCTGGACTACATACATGCTCTGTCGCGTCCGATCTTTGAGTTTCCTCAAAAATGCACGCACGCACACACAGATACACGGAGATGCCCTCTGCCCCCTCTTCTCTCCTCTCCAATTCCCCCGTCCCCTCCCCCCTCCCCCCCCCCGTCAGGCACCAGAAATGAGATCCCTCCCCTTCGCCTATTGCGTCGTCAATTACAAACAAAAGGCAGCGTGAGATTCAAGCAAATTTGTTTTATTTTGTTCCGAGGGTAGGGTTGTGGATTTTGGTGCGGGGGGGGGGTCGGAGGTCGTGGTCGTGGTCGAGTAATCGCCTGCGTGGGGGGGTGAGGATGGACGGTTACGCCACCTGCATGGATGGCTCGCGTTCCCCTCTGGCTGTCTGGTTGCCGCTGAGTGCTTCAGATATCACCATCCGGTCAGGAAGCAGGGGCTGGAAGATAAAGAGATATTAAAGAGATAATTAAGAGCAGGACTCCGGGGAAGCTCGAAGCCGGGGGGGGGAGGGAGAGAATGGTGGA
>NW_012328459.1:0-1197 GCF_000151885.1 Dipodomys ordii
GTATCTAAACATGATCACCTGCATTTATCACCGTTGGCGATCATGCATCAGTTACGGGACTACGATATAGAGGGTGAGTTCTCATGTACATCGATAACGCTGCAGTCCGTAAAGTAAGTTCTTCGGGTGCATTATTCTTTAAGTCTCCCCCGTCAAGCCAGTAGTATCCGCATCCATCTCCTGCGCCGTCTCAGCAAAAGATATCGTATATCGTTGATTGTATAGGTCGCCGCCCCCCCCCGCCTTCGGGCTTCCCTGGAGTCCTGCTCCTAATTATCTCTTTAATATCTCTTTATCTTCCAGCCCCTGCTTCCTGACCGGATGGTGATATCTGAAGCACTCAGCGGCAACCAGACAGCCAGAGGGGAACGCGAGCCATCCATGCAGGTGGCGTAACCCTCCATCCTCACCCCCCCCCGCAGGCGATTACTCGACCAAGACCACGACCTCCGATCCCCCCCCCCGCACCAAAATCTACAACCCTACCCTCGGAACAAAATAAAACAAATTTGCTTGAATCTCACGCTGCCTTTTGTTTGTAATTGACGCAATAGGCGAAGGGGAGGAATCTCATTTCTGGTGCCTGACGGGGAGGGGAGGAGGGAGGGGGCGGGAGAATTGGAGAGGAGAGAAGAGGGGGCAGAGGGCATCTCAGTGTATCTGTGTGTGTGCGTGCGTGCATCTTTGAGGAAACTCAAAGATCGGACGCGACAGAGCATGTATGTAGTCCAGCCGGACCAATTCACCACGTCTCTGTCTCCTGTCTCTCTGTTTCTGTTTCTCTATTTCTCTCTGTGTGTCTCTCTTTGTCTCTGTCTGTCTGTCTGTCTGTCTGTCTGTCTGTCTGTCTGTCTGTCTGTCTGTCTCTCTCTCTCGTTTGAATTCTCTCTCCCGCCCGCCCGCCCGCCCGCACTCCCTCCCTCCTTTTCCTCTCGACTTGCCAGTCAATCCTGGGGCTTGAGCTACTGTACTGGCGCTCCAACACACAACGGTCCCACTCCGAGCCTGCCTGCCTGCCTGCCTGCCTATGCATGGGCCCCATACTCCAACGAGGCACATCATCATCCCCACCCCACCCCTTCTCTGAAAAGAAGGCAGTCTCTCTCGGGGCCAGCCAGCCTGGGCCGGTTTTCTCAGTCAGTCAGTGCGTGGTTTGTTTGTTCTTTTTTTTCCCCCATGCATTCATGAGAGAAAACT
>NW_012328460.1:0-1197 GCF_000151885.1 Dipodomys ordii
TGGATACTGAGCTGCTTGTTAGAGGAGGAAACAAGAGTTGTTGTGTACAATGGTAGGCCTGAACTGGCCTGGAGGCAGGACAGACGCTCTCCCAGGTGGGACTTGTCAGGGCACAGGGCAGGCATCCTGCCACTGGGCCCTGGGTCACTGTGGTGAGCAGCAGTCACACTGGAACTTCTCTTTCTCAGAGAACAACAGGTTAAGTCTGACCAGATTGTCTTTTTTAGGGAATCCAGTTCTCCACCAACTCCTGGGGGATGCCTGGGGCTTGAGTCTATGCCAGACTCCACTCCTGTCCAGAACCTTTCATTCCAAAAGTTTCAACCAAGTGTATGTGGCGTGGCACTGCTGTGTCCCCGCTGTGTGCCCGCTGTGTCCTGCTGTGTACCCCACTGTGTCCAGTGGTGTCACCGCTGTGTCCCGCTCTGTCCTTTCTCTGTCCCCCGCTGTCACCTGCTCTGTCCCCCGCTGTGTCCCGCTGTGTCCCACTATGTCCCCTGCTTTGTGCCGCTGTTTCCCCACAGTGTCCCCGCTGTGTCCTGTTGTGTCACATTGTGTCCCGTGGTGTTCCACTTTGTCCCCTCCTGTGTCCCCCGCTGAGTGCCGCTTTGTCCCCGTTGTGTCCCGCTGTGTCCCCCGCTCTGTCCCCTGCTGTGTTCCGCTGTGTCCACCTCTGTGTCCTGCTGTGTCCTGCTGTGTCCCCCGCTGTGACCCCCTGTGTCCCGCTGTGTCCCGCTGTGTCCCGCTATGGCCCCCACTGTGTCCCGTTGTGTCCCCAGCTATGTACCCCGCTGTGTCCCCGCTGTATCGACGCTGTGTCCCGCTGGGTCCCGCTGTGTACTGCTGTGTCCCACGCTGAGTCCCGCTGTGTCCCCACTGTGTCCCAATGTGTCCTCACTGTGTCCCCCGCTGTGTCCCGCTCTGTCAACCCTGTGTCCCCCGCTGTGTCCCGCTCTGTCCCTCTGTTTCCCCTGCTGTGTCCCCTGCTCTATCCCACTGTGTCCCCCGCTGTGTCCCTGCTGTGTCCCCGCTCTGTCCCACTGTGTCCCGCTGTGTCTCCCGCTGATTCCCGCTGTGTCCCAGATGTGTCCCGCTGAGTCCTCGCTGTGTCCCCTGCTGTGTCCCGCTTTGTTCCCCCTGTGTCGCCCGCTGTGTCCCGCTGTGTCCCCCGCTGTGTCCCACTGTGTCCCCTGCTGT
>NW_012328461.1:0-1197 GCF_000151885.1 Dipodomys ordii
ATGCATTTCGTATAAGCAAAAGGGGGGAACACATAACATTAATGGAGAAGTAAGCCATTAATGCAGGTGCCGCAGTTTCAATGAGGTTTCAGTTTCAAGATCAACAATACCGGACATTAATTTATGATGTCTCTGTTTGGTCAATGAACCTAATCTTTGCACCTGATGACAATGCCGCCCCCCCCCCCGCCTTCGGGCTTCCCTGGAGTCCTGCTCCTAATTATCTCTTTAATATCTCTTTATCTTCCAGCCCCTGCTTCCTGACCGGATGGTGATATCTGAAGCACTCAGCGGCAACCAGACAGCCAGAGGGGAACGCGAGCCATCCATGCAGGTGGCGTAACCGTCCATCCTCACCCCCCCCCTGCAGGCGATTACTCGACCACGACCACGACCTCCGACCCCCCCCCCGCACCAAAATCCAGAACCCTACCCTCGGAACAAAATAAAACAAATTTGCTTGAATCTCACGCTGCCTTTTTTTTGTAATTGACACAATAGGCGAAGGGGAGGGATCTCATTTCTGGTGCCTGACGGGGGGGGAGGGGGCGGGGGAATTGGAGAGGAGAGAAGAGGGAGCAGAGGGCATCTCAGTGTATCTGTGTGTGTGCGTGCGTGCATCTTTGAGGAAACTCAAAGATCGGACGCGACAGAGCATGTATGTAGTCCAGCCGGACCAATTCACCACGTCTCTGTCTCTTGTCTCTCTGTTTCTGTTTCTCTATTTCTCTCTCTGTGTCTCTCTTTGTCTCTGTCTGTCTGTCTGTCTGTCTGTCTGTCTGTCTTTCTCTCTCTCTCTCCTTTGAATTCTCTCTCCCGCCCGCCAGCCCGCCCGCACTCCCTCCCTCCTTTTCCTCTCGACTTGCCAGTCAATCCTGGGGCTTGAGCTACTGTACTGGCGCTCCAACACACAACGGTCCCACTCCGAGCCTGCCTGCCTGCCTGCCTGCCTATGCATGGGCCCCATACTCCAACGAGGCACATCATCATCCCCACCCCACCCCTTCTCTGAAAAGAAGGCAGTCTCTCTCGGGGCCAGCCAGCCTGGGCCGGTTTTCTCAGTCAGTCAGTGCGTGGTTTGTTTGTTCTTTTTTTTCCCCCATGCATTTCATGAGAGAAAACTGCAATTCACAAAACCACCGCTAGATGGCGCGCGTTCGCCGTCGACAAGTTGGATGGGGCGGTGGGAGGGGCAAA
>NW_012328462.1:0-1197 GCF_000151885.1 Dipodomys ordii
TATTTCATTGAAGAATGAGGTTGGGATATTGATAGGTATCACACTAAATTTATAGATATCCTTTGTCAGTATTACCATTTTCGCGATGTTGATCCTTCCAATCCACGAACATGGGAGGTTTTTGCCACTTTCTAAGTTCTGCTTTAATTTGCTTTCTCGGGTTTTTAAAGATTTTGTCACAGAGCTCCTTCCCCTCTTTTGTTAAGATCACTCCTAAGTATTTTGGGACTATTACAATAAGGGTTGCTTTCCTAATTTCAGCTGTGCTTTTTTCGTTATTGGCATACAGGAAAGCCATTGATTTCTGAGGGTTAAGTTTATATCCTGCTACTTTTTCAAAGTTTCAAATCAGCTTGAGTACCTTGGGAGTGGATTCCATGGGGTTCTTTAAATACAAGATCATGCCATCTGCAGAGAAGGAGACTTTTACCTCCTCTTTCCCAATTTGGGTCCCCTTTATGTCTGCATCTTGCCTTATTGCTGTATCTAGGCATTCTAATACTAGGTTGAAGAGGAGTGGAGAGAGTACACATCCTTGTCTAGTTCCTGAATTTAGAGGAAATGGCTTTAACTTTTCGCCATTAAGTATAATGCTGGCTGTAGGCTTGTCATACACTGCCTTTACTATATTGAGGAATGTTCCCATGGATTCATAATTTTTCCAGAACCTTCATTATAAAGGGGTGTTGGATCTTGCCAAATGCTTTTTCTGTATCTGCTGAGATAATCATGTCATTCTTATCCTTGCTCTTGTTGATGTGATGAAATATATTAATTGATTTTCATATATTGAACCAGCTTTGCATCCCTGAAATGAATCCCATTTGAATTGAAATCCTCAAACCTCCGCCTCCTGAGGAGGTATGATTACAGGTGGAAGTCACTGCAGAAGGGGTACATCTTTCTATACAGACCAACCCAGATTGCTCTATCAGAAAATCACAGAACTCTATGAGACTGGGTCTAAAAAAGCCCTGTGATCACTTAGAAACTCTTAGGCCATGCTGGTCCCTAGGCTTCTTTTCTTCAAGGATTGCACTCTACCACTTGAGCCACAGCATCACTTCCATCTTTTTCTGAGTATGTGGTACTGAGGAATTGAACCCAGGGTGTCATGCATGCTAGCAAGCAATCTACCACTAAGCTATACTCGAAGCCAAATCATCACTTTTTTTTGTTTCAGGCTTCAATCAGTGC
>NW_012328463.1:0-1197 GCF_000151885.1 Dipodomys ordii
AGCGAAGTAGGAGAAGGAGAAGCCGGAGCGAAGAGAAGCGAAGGAAAAGCCAGCGAAGGAGATGCGAAGGAGAAGCAGGAAATGCGAAGACGCAGAAGCAGAATGAGAAGAAGAATGAGAAGAATCAGAATCAGAAGAAGCAGAAGCAGAAAATAGAAAGAGAAGCCGACGAAGAGAAGCAGAACGAGAAGCAGGAGAAGCAGAAGAAGCACAGCGAGAGAAGCAGAAGAAGAAGAAACAGAAGAAGGAGAAGGAGCAGAAGCAGGAGAAGCAGAAGGAGAAGCAGAAAGAGAAGCAGGAAAAGCAGAAGAAGCAGAAGCAGGAGAAGCAGAAGGAGAAGAAACAGGAGAAGGACAAGAAGCAGAAATAGAACCAGTAGAAGCAGAAGAGGCAGGAAAAGCAGAAGCAGAAGAAAGAGAATATGAAGAAGACGAAGAAGAAGAAGAAGCAGAAGCAGCATAAGGAGAAGCATAAGGAGAAGGATAAGAAGAAGTACAAGGAGAAGCAGTAGAGGCAGAAGAAGCAGAAACAGGAGAAGCTGAAGCAGAAGAAAAAGAATAAGCAAAAGAAGCAGAAGCAGAAGCAGTGAGAGAAGCAGAAGAAGGAGAAGGAGAAGGAGAAGCAGAAGGAGAAGCAGAAGCAGAAAGAGAAGCAGAAACAGAAGGAGAACAAGAAGGAGAAGCAGGAGAATCAGAAGAAGCAGAAAGAGAAGGAGAAGAAGGAGAAGCAGAAGTAGAATCAGAAGAAACAGAAGAAGAAGAAGCAGAAGAAACAGAAGCAAAAGAAACAGAAGAAGAAGAGCAGAAGCAGAAGGAGAAGCAGAAGCAGAAGGAGAAGCAGAAAGAGACGCAGGAGAAGCAGAAGAAGCAGGAGAAGCAGAAGCAGAAGAAACAGGAGAAGCCGAAGAAGCAGAAGCAGAATCTGAAGCAGAAGGAGAAACAGAAGAAGCACAATCTGAAGCAGAAGCAGAAGAAACAGAAATAGTAGAATAAGCAGAAGCAGAAGCACCAGGACAAGCAGAAGAACAAGAAGGAGAAGGCGAAAGAGAAAGATTAGGAGTAGGAGAAGCAAAAGGATAAGCTGAAGCAGAAAGAGACGCAGAAGGAAAAGCAGCACGAGAAGTAGGAGAAGCAGGAGAAGCAGAAGCAAGAGAAGCAGAAGAAACAGAAGACGCAGAAGCAGAATGAGAAGCAGAAG
>NW_012328464.1:0-1196 GCF_000151885.1 Dipodomys ordii
TCAGGTCAATGACCTGTTTTTCTTACCTGTAGAGAAATGCCCCAACCCAAACATCTAGAAATTCTGGTTGGGGCAAAGATAAAACATCTATCTGTACATAACTCAGCTGCCACATCCCCCACCACCACCCCCCCACCCCCGCCTGTTTAACCCTGAAAACACCCATGAAGTCAGGGAGCTGTGTAGGTCTCTCTCCCTTAAAGAGCACCCACACTGTATTAGAGTATGTCCTTGTCTGTCTGTCTGTCTGTCTGTCTGTCTGTGCCTTTTTTGGGGGTCTGGTTGTCTGCTTGCCTGCTTGCTTACTTACTCCATAAAAATTCCACCAGAGTGCCCCCTCCAGAAATGCTTACTCAATGATCGAAATCAAGGGTCCTAAGGGAAGAGTCCCCCTACATGGAAGGGTAAAAAGTCACTAACCCTCACCTGTGTTTGGTGACAAGAAGAACTCCATACCAATAGTCTACCTTAATACATGAGGGCAGGCAGGGCAGGGAAGGAATAATTTATTCAGGTGATCTAGTCAGTCACACTAATGGGTCACTAGGGCTCCCCCTCCATGTGTCCCTCTGTCTGTCTGTCTCGCGCGGGCGCGCCTGTGTGTGTGTGTGTGTGTGTGTGTGTGTGTGTGTGTGTGTCCGTCCGTCCGTCCGTCCGTCCGTCCGTCTGTTTGTTGATTCAGGGGAATCTAGTTGGACTTGTGGATCTCTCGTTCCCCCTCCAGCTCTTTCCCTGTGTGTCTTTCTGTCGGTCTCGGGGTCTCTGTCTCTGTCTGTGAGTCTGTTTCTCTTTGTCTCTGTCTCTGTCTGTCTCTCCTCTCTGTCTCTCTGTCCTCTCCCCTCCGCCCCTCCCCTTGCTTTTCGTTGTGGACTCCAGGAAGAAATGCATTTCCGTCCCAGCGGGGCTCTGCTTACTCTGCCTGCCAGCCTGGAACCCACCCGCCAGGGGCAACTTCTTCCTTGGTGTCCCCGAAGGAAGGAGGGAGCAGGAATCGGTGTCCCAAAAGAGACTCTTATCTCCAATGAATCTCACACCCAGCTCAGCTCGCTAGCTAGCCCGTCTGCCTGCCTTGTCCACTCACACAGAACATGAAAGCCCACATGAGCTGGTGGACACTCGGTCTGTAAACAAGATGGATGCTGCTGCCGCCGCTGCTGCCATTTAGGCCCGAGTTTTTAGGGAAGCTGTCTACCTGA
>NW_012328465.1:0-1196 GCF_000151885.1 Dipodomys ordii
TGCTTCTCCATCTGCTTCTCCTATTGCTTCTGCTGCCCTTCCTTCTCCTTCTCCTTCTCCTACTTCTTCTTCTCCTTCTGCTTTTGCTTCTTCTGCTTCTCCTGCTTCTCCTTCTGCATCTTCTGCTTCTTCTGCTTCTCCTTCTGCTGCTTCTTCTGCTTCTGCTTCTGCTTCTCCTTCTTCTGCTTCTCCTTCTGATTCTCCTTCTGCTTCTCCTTCTCCTTCTCGTTCTTCTGCTTTTCCTACTGCTTCTCCTTCTGCTTCTGCTACAACGACTACTGCTTCTGCTTCTTCTGTTTCTTCTGCTTCTACTTCTTATTTTGATTCTCTTTCTGCTTCTGCTTCTCCTTCTGCTTATCATTCTGCTTCTCCAGATTCTGCTTCTTCTACTAATCCTGCTTCAGATTCTGCTTCTGCTTCTTCGGATTCTTATGCTTCTGCTTCTTCTGCTTCCCCTCCTTCTCTTTCTGCTTCTCCTTCTGTTTCTGCTTGTCTTTCTGCTTCTCCTTCTGCTTCTGCTACTTCTCCTTCTTCTGTTTCTTCTTCTTCTGCTTCTCCTGCTTCTCGTTCTGCTTCTCTTCGTCTGCTTCTCTTTCTGCTTCTGCATCTCCTTCTGCTTGTGCTTGTCCTTATGCTTCTTCTACTACTTCTGCTTCTCCTTCTCCGTCTGCTACTGCTTCTTCTGCTTTTCCTGCTTCTCCTTCTGCTTCTCCTTCTGCTTCTCCTTCTGTTTCTCCTTCTCCTTCTTGTTCTTCTTCTTTTCCTTCTGCTTCTTCTTCTGCTTCTGCATCTTCAGCTTCTTCTGCTACTGCTTCTGCTTCTTCTGTTTCTTCTGCTTCTCCTTCTGCTTTTGCTTCTCTTTCTGCTTCTGCTTCTCCTTCTTCTTCTCCAGATTCTGCTTCTTCTGCTTCTCCTTCTGCTTCAGGTTCTTCTTCTGCTTCTTCGGCTTCTTCTGCTTCTATTTCTGCATCTCCTTCTGTTTCTGCTTCTCCTTCTGCTTCTGCTTCTTCTATTTCTTCTCCTTCTGCTTCTCCTTCTTCTCCATCTGTTTCTCCTAATGATTATCCTTCTGCTTATCCTTCTCCTCCTACTTCGGCTTCTCCTTCAGCTTCTGCTTAATCATAAGCATAAAAAGAAGATCAAAACACAAAGAAGAACAAGAAAAAGAAGAAAAGGAAGAGGAAGAAGAAGAAGAA
>NW_012328466.1:0-1196 GCF_000151885.1 Dipodomys ordii
TCTGCTTCTCCTTCTGATTCTCAATCTGCTTCTCCTTCTGTTGCTCCTTCTCCTTCTTCCAATGATTCTGCTTCTTATGCTTATTACTTTTCTTCTGCTTCTGCTTCTCCTGCTTCTGCTTCTTCTGCTTCTACTGCTTCTCCTTATGCTTCTCCTCCTTCTTCTTCTCCTTCTTCTTCTTCTTCTTCTTCTTGTTCTTCTTCTTGTTCTTCTTCTTCTTCTTCTTCTTCTTCTTCTTCTTCTTCTTCTTCTTCTTCTTCTTCTTCTTCTTCTTCTTCTTCTTCTTCTTCTTCTTCTTCTTCTCTTTCTTCTGCTTCTGCTTTTCCTGCTTCTTCTGCTTCCACTGCTTCTCTTTCTGCTTCTCATTCTTCTTCTGCTTCTCCTTCTGCTTCTCTTATTGCTTCTGCTGCTCTTCCTTCTCCTTCTCCTACTTCTATTTCTTCTTCTGCTTCTGCTTCTTCTGCTTCTCCTGCTTCTCCTTCTGCATCTCCTTCTGCTTGTGCTTGTCCTTATGCTTCTTCTTCTGCTTCTCCTTCGCTTCTCCTTCTGCTTCTTCTGCTTCTCTTTCTGATTCTCCTTCTGCTTCTGCTTCTGTTTTTCCTTCTCCTTCTCGTTTTTCTGCTTTTCCTTCTGCTTCTCCTTCTACTTCTGCTGCTACTGCTACTGCTTTTTCTGTTTCTTCTGCTTCTCCTTCTGCTTTTGATTCTCTTTCCGCTTCTGCTTCTCCTTCAGCTTCTCATTCTGCTTGTCCAGATTCTGCTTCTTCTGCTTCTCCTTCTGCTTCAGGTTCTGCTTCTGCTTCTTCGGGTTCTTATGCTTCTGCTTCTCCTGCTTCTGCTTCTTCTGCTTCCCCTCCTTCTCTTTCTGCTTCTCCTTCTGTATCTGCTTCTCCTTCTGCTTCTGCTTCTTGTCCTTCTCCTTTTTCTTCTGCTTCTGCTTCTCCTGTTTCTACATCTCCTGCTTGTCCTTCTACTGCTCTTTCTGCTTCTCCTGCTGCTTTTCCTTCTCCTGCTCCTTCTTCTGCTTCTCTTTCTGCTTCTCCATCTATTTCTCCTTCTCCTTCTCCTTCTCGTTCTTCTGCTTTTCCTTCTGCCTCTCCTTCTGCTTCTGCATCTTATGCTTCTTCTGCTACTGCCTCTGCTTCTTCTGTTTCTTCTGCTTCTCCTTCTGCTTTTGCTTCTCTTTCTGCTTCTACT
>NW_012328467.1:0-1196 GCF_000151885.1 Dipodomys ordii
CCCCCCCGACCCCCCCACCGCCTTCGGGCTTCCCTGGAGTCCTGCTCCTAATTATCTCTTTAATATCTCTTTATCTTCCAGCCCCTGCTTCCTGACCGGATGGTGATATCTGAAGCACTCAGCGGCAACCAGACAGCCAGAGGGGAACGCGAGCCATCCATGCAGGTGGCGTAACCGTCCATCCTCACCCCCCCCCGCAGGCGATTACTCGACCACGACCCCGACCTCCGACCCCCCCCCCCCGGACCAAAATTCACAACCCTACCCTCGGAACAAAATAAAACAAATTTGCTTGAATCTCACGCTGCCTTTTGTTTGTAATTGACGCAATAGGCGAAGGGGAGGGATATCATTTCTGGTTCCTGACGGGGGGGGAGGGGGGAGGGGGCGGGGGAATTGGAGAGGAGAGAAGAGGGGGCAGAGGGCATCTCAGTGTATCTGTGTGTGTGCGTGCGTGCATCTTTGAGGAAACTCAAAGATCGGATGCGACAGAGCATGTATGTAGTCCAGCCGGACCAATTCACCACGTCTCTGTCTCTTGTCTCTCTGTTTCTGTTTCTCTATTTCTCTCTCTGTGTCTCTCTGTGTCTCTCTTTGTCTCTGTCTGTCTGTCTGTCTGTCTGTCGGTCTGTCTGTCTGTCTGTCTGTCTGTCTGTCTCTCTCGTTTGAATTCTCTCTCCCGCCCGCCCGCCCGCCCGCACTCCCTCCCTCCTTTTCCTCTCGACTTGCTAGTCAATCCTGGGGCTTGAGCTATTGTACTGGCGCTCCAACACACAACGGTCCCACTCCGAGCCTGCCTGCCTGCCTGCCTGCCTATGCATGGGCCCCATACTCCAACGAGGCACATCATCATCCCCACCCCACCCCTTCTCTGAAAAGAAGGCAGTCTCTCTCGGGGCCAGCCAGCCTGGGCCGGTTTTCTCAGTCAGTCAGTGCGTGGTTTGTTTGTTCTTTTTTTTCCCCCATGCATTTCATGAGAGAAAACTGTAATTCACAAAACCACCGCTAGATGGCGCGCGTTCGCCGTCGACAAGGTTGATGGGGCGGCGGGAGGGGCAAAACACGGGTCGGGTCAGTCACTCACTCAGTCAGTCAGTCCTCACCTACCCGGCAGTGGGGAGTGAGAGTTCTGACATACACATACATATAGGTTGTTATGATTCATTATTATCATCATTTGCTTTCCTCTGTCGTGA
>NW_012328468.1:0-1196 GCF_000151885.1 Dipodomys ordii
CCGCCCCCCCCCCGCCTTCGGGCTTCCCTGGAGTCCTGCTCCTAATTATCTCTTTAATATCTCTTTATCTTCCAGCCCCTGCTTCCTGACCGGATGGTGATATCTGAAGCACTCAGCGGCAACCAGACAGCCAGAGGGGAACGCGAGCCATCCATGCAGGTGGCGTAACCATCCATCCTCACACCCCCACCCCCGCAGGCGATTACTCGACCACGACCACGACCTCCGACCCCACCCACCCCCGCACCAAAATCCACAACCCTACCCTCGGAACAAAATAAAACAAATTTGCTTGAATCTCACGCTGCCTTTTGTTTGTAATTGACGCAATAGGCGAAGGGGAGGGATCTCATTTCTGGTGCCTGACAGGGGGGGGGAGGGGGGAGGGGGCGGGGGACTTGGAGAGGAGAGAAGAGGGGGCAGAGGGCATCTCAGTGTATCTGTGTGTGTGCGTGCGTGCATCTTTGAGGAAACTCAAAGATCGGACGACACAGAGCATGTATGTAGTCCAGCCGGACCAATTCACCACGTCTCTGTCTCTTGTCTCTCTGTTTCTGTTTCTCTATTTCTCTCTCTGTGTCTCTCTTCGTCTCTGTCTGTCTGTCTGTCTGTCTGTCTGTCTGTCTGTCTGTCTGTCTCTCTCTCTCTCTCTATCGTTTGAATTCTCTCTCCCGCCCGCCCGCCCGCCCGCCCGCACTCCCTCCCTCCTTTTCCTCTCGACTTGCCAGTCAATCCTGGGGCTTGAGCTACTGTACTGGCGCTCCAACACACAACGGTCCCACTCCGAGCCTGCCTGCCTGCCTGCCTGCCTATGCATGGGCCCCATACTCCAACGAGGCACATCATCATCCCCACCCCACCCCTTCTCTGAAAAGAAGGCAGTCTCTCTCGGGGCCAGCCAGCCTGGGCCGGTTTTCTCAGTCAGTCAGTGCGTGGTTTGTTTGTTCTTTTTTTTCCCCCATGCCTTTCATGAGAGAAAACTGCAATTCACAAAACCACCGCTAGATGGCGCGCGATCGCCGTCGACAAGGTGGATGGGGCGGCGGGAGGGGCAAAACACGGGTCGGGTCAGTCACTCACTCAGTCAGTCAGTCCTCACCTACCCGGCAGTGGGGAGTGAGAGTTCTGACATACACATACATATAGGTTGTTATGATTCATTGTTATCATCATTTGCTTTTCCTCTGTCGTAGCCA
>NW_012328469.1:0-1196 GCF_000151885.1 Dipodomys ordii
GACCTCGCGGTTAAGAAAAATCCCAAGGTCAGTCAGGCGAGCGATCCACTTGTTTTTATAGGTCATGGGAAATACTCCAGAACGGCCACCCCCCCCCGCCTTCGGGCTTCCCTGGAGTCCTGCTCCTAATTATCTCTTTAATATCTCTTTATCTTCCAGCCCCTGCTTCCTGACCGGATGGTGATATCTGAAGCACTCAGCGGCAACCAGACAGCCAGAGGGGAACGCGAGCCATCCAGGCAGGTGGCGTAACCGTCCATCCTCACCCCCCACCCCCGCAGGCGATTACTCGACCACGACCACGACCTCCGACCCCCCCCCCCGCACCAAAATCCACAACCCTACCTTCGGAACAAAATAAAACAAATTTGCTTGAATCTCACGCTGCCTTTTGTTTGTAATTGACGCAATAGGCGAAGGGGAGGGATCTCATTTCTGGTGCCTGACGGGGGGGGTGGGGCAGGGGGCGGGGGAATTGGAGAGGAGAGAAGAGGGGGCAGAGGGCATCTCAGTGTATCTGTGTGTGTGCGTGCGTGCATCTTTGAGGAAACTCAAAGTTCGGACGCGACAGAACATGTATGTAGTCCAGCCGGACCAATTCACCACGTCTCTGTCTCTTGTCTCTCTGTTTCTGTTTCTCTATTTCTCTCTCTGTGTCTCTCTTTGTCTCTGTCTGTCTGTCTGTCTGTCTGTCTGTCTCTCTCTCTCGTTTGAATTCTCTCTCCCGCCCGCCCGCCCGCCCGCACTCCCTCCCTCCTTTTCCTCTCGACTTGCCAGTCAATCCTGGGGCTTGAGCTATTGTACTGGCGCTCCAACACACAACGGTCCCACTCCGAGCCTGCCTGCCTGCCTGCCTGCGTATGCATGGGCCCCCTACTCCAACGAGGCACATCATCATCCCCACCCCACCCCTTCTCTGAAAAGAAGGCAGTCTCTCTCGGGGCCAGCCAGCCTGGGCCGGTTTTCTCAGTCAGTCAGTGCGTGGTTTGTTTGTTCTTTTTTTTCCCCCATGCATTTCATGAGAGAAAACTGCAATTCACAAAACCACCGCTAGATGGCGCGCGTTCGCAGTCGACAAGGTGGATGGGGCGGCGGGAGGGGCAAAACACGGGTCGGGTCAGTCACTCACTCAGTCAGTCAGTCCTCACCTACCCGGCAGTGGGGAGTGAGAGTTCTGACATACACATACATATAGG
>NW_012328470.1:0-1196 GCF_000151885.1 Dipodomys ordii
CAGCGACGACACAGCAGGATACAGCGGGACACAGCAGGGACTTTATGCGGGACACAGTGGGACCCAGTGGGACACAGCAGGGGACAAAGCGGGACCCAGCGGGGGACCCAGCGAGGACACAGTGGGACACAGCGGGGGACACAGCAAGGACACAGCGGGGGACACAGCGGGGGACACTGCGGGACACAGCGGGGAACACAGCGAGGACACAGCGGGACCCAGCGGGACACAGCGTCGATACAGCGGGGACACAGCGTTACACAGCGTGGTACACAGCTGTGGACACAACGGGACACAGTGGGGGCACAGCGGGAAACAGCGGAACACAGTGGGACACAGCTGGGACAAAGCGTGAGACACAGCGGGGGACAGAGCGGGAGACAGAGGGGGACACAGCGAGGACACAGTGGGACACAGCGGGACACAGCGTCGATACGGCGGGGACACAGTGGGCCACAGCGGGGTACACGGCTGGGGACACAACGGGACACATCGGGGGACACAGCAAGGACTCAGCGGAACACAGCGTGGGGACACAGTGAGGACACAGGGGGACACAGCGGGACACAGAGGGACACAGCAGGAACAAAGCAGTAGACACAGCGGGACACAGCAGGGGACATAGCGGGACACAGCAGGGGACACAGGGAGGACAGAGCGGGACACAGCGGGGACACAGCGGGGACTCAGCGGCGGACACAGCGGGGGACAAAGCGGGACACCACGGGACAGCGCGGGACACAGCGGGGACAAGGGGGAGACAGAGCGTGACACAGCGAAGACACAGCGGGACACAGCGGGGGACACAGCGGGACACAGCGGGGAACACAGCGGGACAAAGCAGGGTACACAGCAGGGGACACAGCGGGACACAGCGGGGTACCCAGCGGGAAACAGCAGGTGGCCCAGCGAGGACACAGCAGGACACAGCGGGGGACACAGACAGGAAAACAGCGGGGGACACACCGGGGGACACAGCGAGACACAGCAGAGAACACAGCGAGGACACAGCGGGACCCAGCGGGACACAGCGTCGATACAGCGGGGATACAGCGTTACACAGTGTGGTACACATCTGTGGACACAAGGGGACACAGTGGGGGCACAGCGGGACACAGCGGGACACAGTGGGACAAAGCGAAGACAAATCGTGGGATACAGCGGGGGACAGAGCGGGAGACAGCGGGGGACACAGG
>NW_012328471.1:0-1196 GCF_000151885.1 Dipodomys ordii
TTCTTCTGTTTCTTCTGATTCTACTTCTGCTTCTCCTTCTTCTCCTTTCTCTTTCTGCTTCTTCTGATTCTCCTGCTTCTCCTTCTTATTCTCCTTCTGTTTCTGCTTCTCTTTCTGCTTCTGCTTCTCCTTCTGCTGCTCCTTCTCCTTCTCCTTCTTCTGCTTTTCTCACTACTTCTGCTTCTGCTTCTTTTACTTATTCTTTTTCTTCTGCTTCAGCTTCTCCTGCTTCTGCTTCTTCTCCTTCTACTGCTTCTCCTTATACTTCTCCTTATGCTTCTCCTTATGCTTCTCCTTATGCTGATTCTTCTTCTTCTTCTTCTTCGTCTTCTTCTTCTTCTCTTTCTTCTGCTTCTGCTTTTCCTGCCTCTTCTACTTCTACTGCTTCTCTTTCTGCTTCTTGTCCTTCTCCTGTTTCTTCTCCTTCTGCTTCTCCTGCTTCTTCTGCTTTTCCTGCTTCTCTTTCTGCTTCTCCTTCTGCTTCACCTGCTTCTGCTCCTTCTCCTTCTTCTGTTTCTTCTTCTTCTGCTTCTCCCGCTTGTGCTTCTTCTGCTTCTCCTGCTTCTCGTTCTGCTTCTCTTCGTCGGCTTCTCTTTCTATTTCTGCTTCTGCTTCTTCTGATTCTGATTCTTCTCCTTCTTCTCCTTCTGCTTCTGCGTCTTCTGCATTTCCTGCTTCTCCTTCTGCATCTCCTTCTGCTTGTGCTTTTCCTTCTGCTTCTTCTTCTGCTCCGGCTTCTCCTTCTCCTTCTTCTGCTTCTCCGTCTGCTTCTGCTTCTTCTGCTTCCCCTCCTTCTCTTTCTGCTTCTCCTTCTGTTTCTGCTTCTCCTTCTGCTTCTTCTTCTTGTCCTTCTCCTGTTTCTTCTGCTTCTGCTTCTCCTGTTTCTGCATCTCCTGCTTCTCCTTCTGCTTCTCTTTCTGCTTCTCCTGCTGCTTTTCCTTCTCCTGCTCCTTCTTCTGCTTCTCTTTCTGCTTCTCATTCTGTTTCTCCTTCTCCTTCTCCTTCTCGTTCTTCTTCTTTTCCTTCTGCTTCTCCTTCTGCTTCTGCATCTTCTGCTTCTTCTGCTAGTGCCTCTGCTTCTTCTGTTTCTTCTGTTTCTCCTTCTGCTTCTCCTTCTGCTTTTGCTTCTCTTTCTGCTTCTGCTTCTCCTTCTGCTTCTCCAGATTCTGCTTCTTCTGCTTCTCCTTTCTGCTTTC
>NW_012328472.1:0-1196 GCF_000151885.1 Dipodomys ordii
CAGCGGGACATAACGGGGACACAGCAGTGGACACAGAGGGACACAGCGGGGGACACAGCGGGACACAGCGGTGGACACAGCGGGGGACACAGCGGGACACAGCCAGACACAGCGGGGGAAACGGCGGGACACAATGGGGACACAGCAGGGACACAGTGGGACACAGTGGGGGACACAGCGGGACACAGCGGGACACAGGGGGACAGAGCGGGCGACAGAGCGGGACACAGCGGGGACACAGCGGGACACAGTGGGACACAGTGAGGGACACAGCGGGACAAAGCGGGGGACACAGCAGTACAAAGCGTGACACAGCGGGACACAGTGGGGGACACAGCGGGACACAGCAGGGACACAGCGGGGACACAGCGGGACACAGCAGGGACACAGCGAGGACACAGGGGGACACAGCGAGGGACACAGCGGGACAAAGCGGGGGACACAGCAGTACAAAGCTGGACACAGCGGGAGACACAAAGGGGTACGCAGAGTTGTACACAGCGGGACACAGCGGGGAACACAGCAAGGACACAGTGGGGACACAGCGGGACACAGCGGGTTACACAGCTGGGGACACAATGGGACACACCGGGGGACATAGCGAGGACACAGTCGAACACAGCGTGGCACACAGCGAAGATACAGCGGGACACAGTGGGACACAGCAGAACACAGCGGGACACAGCAGGGACACAGCAGTAGACACAGCGGGACAAACGGGGGACCCAGCGGGACCCAGCGGGACACAGCGCGGGACACAGCAGTTCACAGCGGGACACAGAAGGGGACACAGCGGGACACAGAAGGGGACACAGAGGGGTACACAGCGGGACACAGCGAGGAACACAGCGAGGACCCAGCGAGACCCAGCAGGACACAGCGTCGATACAGCGGGGGACACAGCGGGACACAGAAGGACACAGCGGAGGACAGAGCGGAACACAGCGAGGGACACAGGGAGGACACAGCGGGACACAGCGGGACACAGCAGGACATAGCGGGGGACAGAGCGGGACACAGCGGGGGACACAGGGAGGACAAAGCGGGACACAGCGGGGACTCAGCGGGGGACACAGCAAGGGACAAAGCGGGACACCACGGAACACAGCGGGACACAGCGGGACACAGCGTGGACAATGCGGGAACATAGCGGGACACAGCGGGGTACACAGCGGGACAAAGCGGGACACAGCCGG
>NW_012328473.1:0-1196 GCF_000151885.1 Dipodomys ordii
TGCGTCCGCTGGCACAGTGCTGCTGGTCCAGCTGTGTCCCTCGAGGTTCCCCGCCGTGTCCACGCTGTGTCTCCCGCCACGTCGTGCTAAGATCTCCGCACTGTCTACCGCCCTGTCTCACTCTGCGCCCAGTGTGTGCCAGTGCTGCGTCTATGTCCCCCATCGTGTTCCCCTTGTGTCCCTCAGCTGCTACCCCGCTGTGTCTCCGCCGTGTCCGTGCCCGTATCAACGCCGTGTCCTTCTCGGTGAGGCTGTGTCCTTTCAGTGTACATTGCTGCGTCGCACTATATCCGCCGCCGTGTCCCTCGCTGTGTTCCGCTGCGTCCCCCACCGTGTCCCTCCGTGTCCTCCCCGTGTCGCCTCCCGTGTCCTGCTATGTCGTCCGGTGAGTTCCGCTGTGTCTCCTGCTGTGTCCCTCGCTGTGTCCGTGCTGTGTCCCGCTGTGTCCCGCTGTGTCCCGCTGTGTCCCTCTGTGTCCCCTGCTGTGTCCATGCTGTGTCCCACTGTGTCCCCTGCTGTGTCCCTGCTGTGTCTGCGCTGTGTGCCCGCTGTGTCCCGCTTTGTACCCCGCTGTGTCCAGCTGTGTCACCGCTGTGTTCCACTCTGTCCACTCTCTGTCCCCCGCTATCCCCGGCTGTGTCCCCCGCTGTATCCAGCTGTTTCCCCCACTTTGTCCCGCTGTGTCCCCGTAGTATCGCCGCTGTGGCGCAATGTGTCACACTGTGTCCCGTGGTGTCCCGCTTTGTCCCCTGCTGTGTTCCCCGCTGAGTCCCGCTGTATCCCGCTGTGTTCCGTGGTGTCCCGTTTGTCCCCCGCTGTGTCCCCCGCTGAGTCCCCGCTGTGTCCCCGCTGTGTCCCGCTGTGTCCTCGCTGTGTCCCCCGCTGTGTCCTGCTCTGTTCCCTGCTGTGTCTCCTGCTTTGTCCCCGCTGTGCCCCGCTGTGTCCCGCTGCGTCCCGTTGTGTCCTGCTATGTCCCCCACTGAGTCCCGTTGTGTCCCCAACTGTGTACCCCGCTGTGTCCCCGCTCTATCGACGCTGTGTCCCTCGCTGTGTCCCGCAGTGTCCCCCGCTTTGTCCCGCTGTGTCCTCCCTGTCTCCCCCTCTGTGTCCCACTGTGTCCCCGGCTGTGTCCCGCTGTGTCCCCTGCTGTGTCACTGCTATGTCCCGCTGTGTTCACACTGTGTCCCGCTGTGTCC
>NW_012328475.1:0-1196 GCF_000151885.1 Dipodomys ordii
CTATTTCGTTCAGTATCTCCAATTGTCATCTGTCGCCCTTCAATACGGTACTGCCCGAAAGAACGGAGCTCACACTGGTCCCTGGCACCATGTTAGTGTACATTATGAATTTAGACGGATAGTCAAGAAAAGGAATTGCATGTGTTCGGACATACAAATATCTGATGGGGTGGTTTTTAACCGGTGGTCTTAAATGCAGCACTGATAACTCTTTCTCCCCCCGCCCCCCCCGCCTTCGGGCTTCCCTGGAGTCCTGCTCCTAATTATCTCTTTAATATCTCTTTATCTTCCAGCCCCTGTTTCCTGACCGGATGGTGATATCTGAAGCACTCAGTGGCAACCAGACAGCCAGAGGGGAACGCGAGACATCCATGCAGGTGGCGTAACCGTCCACCCTCACCCCCCCCCGCAGGCGATTACTCGACCACGACCACGACCTCCGACCCCCCCCCCGGACCAAAATCCACAACCCTACCCTCGGAACAAAATAAAACAAATTTGCTTGAATCTCACGCTGCCTTTTGTTTGTAATTGACGCAATAGGCGAAGGGGAGGGATCTCATTTCTGGTGCCTGACGGGGGGGGAGGGGGGAGGGGGCGGGGGAATTGGAGAGGAGAGAAGAGGGGGCAGAGGGCATCTCAGTGTATCTGTGTGTGTGCGTGCGTGCATCTTTGAGGAAACTCAAAGATCGGACGCGACAGAGCATGTATGTAGTCCAGCCGGACCAATTCACCACGTCTCTGTCTCTTGTCTCTCTGTTTCTGATTCTCTATTTCTCTCTCTGTGTCTCTCTTTGTCTCTGTCTGTCTGTCTGTCTGTCTGTCTGTCTGTCTGTCTGTCTGTCTCTCTCTCTCTCTCTCGTTTGAATTCTCTCTCCCGCCCGCCTGCCCGCCCGCACTCCCTCCCTCCTTTTCCTCTCACTTTGCCAGTCAATCCTGGGGCTTGAGCTACTGTACAGGCGCTCCTACCCCCAACGGTCCCACTTCTAATCCTGCTTGCCTGCCTGCCTCGCTATGAATGGGGCCCCATACTCCCACGAGGGTACATCTTCATCCCCCACCCCACCCCCCTCTCTGAAAATAAGAGATGTCTCTCGGGGGCCTCCCCAAACGTGGCCGGATTTCTCACTCTGTTTGTGGAGCGGGGTGGTGTGTCCTTTTTTTTTCCCTCTGCGATTCCTGGAAGAAAAATGTGA
>NW_012328476.1:0-1196 GCF_000151885.1 Dipodomys ordii
CCTCCCCCTCCGCAACACGTCGGCTGGCGGTCGAAACCCCGCCCTTTCCCCTCCCCGTCGTCATGGCTACAACAGAGGAAAAGCAAATGATGATAATAATGAATCATTACAACCTATATGTATGTGTATGTCAGAACTCTCACTCCCCACTGCCGGGTAGGTGAGGACTGACTGACTGAGTGAGTGACTGACCCGACCCGTGTTTTGCCCCTCCCGCCGCCCCATCCACCTTGTCGACGGCGAACGCGCGCCATCTAGTGGTGGTTTTGTGAATTGCAGTTTTCTCTCATGAAATGCATGGGGGAAAAAAAAGAACAAACAAACCACGCACTGACTGACTGAGAAAACCGGCCCAGGCTGGCTGGCCCCGAGAGAGACTGCCTTCTTTTCAGAGAAGGGGTGGGGTGGGGATGATGATGTGCCTCGTTGGAGTATGGGGCCCATGCATAGGCAGGCAGGCAGGCAGGCAGGCTCGGAGTGGGACCGTTGTGTGTTGGAGCGCCAGTACAGTAGCTCAAGCCCCAGGATTGACTGGCAAGTCGAGAGGAAAAGGAGGGAGGGAGTGCGGGCGGGCGGGCGGGCGGGAGAGAGAATTCAAACGAGAGAGAGAGAGAGAGAGACAGACAGACAGACAGACAGACAGACAGACAGAGACAAAGAGAGACACAGAGAGAGAAATAGAGAAACAGAAACAGAGAGACAAGAGACAGAGACGTGGTGAATTGGTCCGGCTGGACTACATACATGCTCTGTCGCGTCCGATCTTTGAGTTTCCTCAAAGATGCGCGCACGCACACACACAGATACACTGAGATGCCTTCTGCCCCCTCTTCTCTCCTCTCCAATTCCCCCGCCCCCTCCCCCCGCCCCCCCCGTCAGGCACCAGAAATGAGATCCCTCCCCTTCGCCTATTGCGTCAATTACAAACAAAAGGCAGCGTGAGATTCAAGCAAATTTGTTTTATTTTGTTCCGAGGGTAGGGTTGTGGATTTTGGTGCGGGGGGGGGGGGTCGGAGGTCGTGGTCGTGGTCGAATAATCGCCTGCGGGGGGGGGGTGAGGATGGACGGTTACGCCACCTGCATGGATGGCTCGCGTTCCCCTCTGGCTGTCTGGTTGCCGCTGAGTGCTTCAGATATCACCATCCGGTCAAGAAGCAGGGGCTGGAAGATAAAGAGATATTAAAGAGATAATTAGG
>NW_012328477.1:0-1196 GCF_000151885.1 Dipodomys ordii
CAGATGAGTACCACCGCTGTGTCCCGCTGTGTCCACGCTGTGTCCCGCTGTGTCACAGCATTATCGACGCTGTGTCCCGCTGTGTCACGATGTGTCCTAGATGTGTTCACCGCTGTGTCCCGAAGTGTACCCCTATGTGTCTACCTCTGTGTCCCGATGTGTCCCACGCTAAGTCCCGATGTGTCCTGCTGTGTCCCGCTGTGTACTGCTTTGTCCCCTCCTGAGTCCCGCTGTGTCCCCGCTGTGTCACGCTGTGTCCCGCTGTGTCCCCCGCTGTGTCCCGCTGTGTCTACTGCTGTCTCCCTGCTGTGTCCCTGCTGTGTCCCGCTGTGTCCTCGCTGTGTCCCACGCTGTGTTCCTCTGTGTCCTCGCTGTGTCCCCCGATGTGTCCATTTGTGTCCCCAGCTGTGTAACCCGCTGTGTCCCGCTGTGTCCCCGCTGTGTCGACGCTGTGTCAAGCTGGGTCTCGCTGGGTCCTCGCTGTGTCCCGCTGTGTCTAGTTGTGTCCACCGCTTTGTCCCGGTTTGTCCCCGCAATGTCCCCTCTGTGTCCCTCTGTTTCCTGCTGTGTCCCCCGCTGTGTCCCGTTGTGTCCCCCGCTGTGTACCCCGCTGTGTCCCGCTTTGTACCACGCTGTGTCCCGCTGTGTCCCCCGCTTTGTCCCGCTGTGTCACCCACTGTGTCCCGCTCTGTCCCCCGCTGTGTCCCGCTGTGTCCCCTGCTGTGTCCCCCGCTGTGTCGTGCTCTGTTCCCCGCTGTGTCCCACTGTGACCAATGCTGTGTCCCGCTGTGTCCCCTGCTGTGTCCCTGCTGTATCTCGCTTTGTCCTCGCTGTGTCCCCTGCTGTGTACCGCTGTGTCCTCCATTGTGTCCCCCGCTGTGTCCCGCTGTGTCCCCCACTGTGTCCCTGCTGTGTCCCAGTTGTGTCCCGCTGTGTCCCGCTGTGTCCCGCTGTGTCCCCGCTGTGCCCCGCTGTGTCCGCGCTGAGTCCTGCTCTGTCCCCGCTGTGTCCCACGCTGTGTCCCGGCTGTGTCTCGCTGTGTCCTCGCTGTGTCCCCTGCTGTCCCCGCATTTCTCCCCGCTGTGTCGCTCTATGTCCAGCTGTGTCCCGCTTTGTTCCACTGTGCCCCGCTGTGTCCTCGCTGTGTCTCCCGCAGTGTCCCGATGTGTCCTCGCTGTGTCCCGCTTTGTCCCGCT
>NW_012328478.1:0-1196 GCF_000151885.1 Dipodomys ordii
CGTTAGGGAGTGTGTTATCGAATATTCAGTATCTGGTAAGTGTTTCACCCCTCCGCAACACGTCGGCTGGCGGTCGAAAACCCCGCCCTCCCCCCTCCCCGTCGTCATGGCTACGACAGAGGAAAAGCAAATGATGATAATAATGAATCATAACAACCTATATGTATGTGTATGTCAGAACTCTCACTCCCCACTGCCGGGTAGGTGAGGACTGACTGACTGAGAGAGTGACTGACGCGACCCATGTTTTGCCCCTCCCGCCGCCCCATCCACCTTGTCGACGGCGAACGCGCGCCATCTAGCGGTGGTTTTGTGAATTGCAGTTTTCTCTCATGAAATGCATGGGGGAAAAAAGAGTACAAACAAACCACGCACTGACTGACTGAGAAAACCGGCCCAGGCTGGCTGGCCCCGAGAGAGAATGCCTTCTTTTCAGAGAAGGGGTGGGGTGGGGATGATGATGTGCCTCGTTGGAGTATGGGGCCCATGCATAGGCAGGCAGGCAGGCAGGCAGGCTCGGAGTGGGACCGTTGTGTGTTGGAGCGCCAGTACAGTAGCTCAAGCCCCAGGATTGACTGGCAAGTCGAGAGGAAAAGGAGGGAGGGAGTGCGGGCGGGCGGGCGGGCGGGAGAGAGAATTCAAACGAGAGAGAGAGAGAGAGACAGACAGACAGACAGAGACAAAGAGAGACACACAGAGAGAAATAGAGAAACAGAAACAGAGAGACAAGAGACAGAGACGTGGTGAATTGGTCCGGCTGGACTACATACATGCTCTGTCGCTTCCGATCTTTGAGTTTCCTCAAAGATGCACGCACGCACACACAGATACACGGAGATGCCCTCTGCCCCCTCTTCTCTCCTCTCCAATTCCCCCGCCCCCTCCCCCCCCCCGTCAGGCACCAGAAATGAGATCCCTCCCCTTCGCCTATTGCGTCAATTACAAACAAAAGGCAGCGTGAGATTCAAGCAAATTTGTTTTATTTTGTTCCGAGGGTAGGGTTGTGGATTTTGGTGCGGGGGGGGGGGTCGGAGGTCGTGGTCGTGGTCGAGTAATCGCCTGTGGGGGGGGGTGAGGATGGACGGTTACGCCACCTGCATGGATGGCTCGCGTTCCCCTCTGGCTGTCTGGTTGCCACTGAGTGCTTCAGATATCACCATCCGGTCAGGAAGCAGGGGCTGGAAGATAAAGAGATA
>NW_012328479.1:0-1196 GCF_000151885.1 Dipodomys ordii
GAAGAAGGAGAAGCAGAAGGAGAAGCATAAGGAGAAACAGAAGGAGAAGCAGGAGAAGCAGAAGCAGGAGAAACAGAATCAGAAGAAATAGAAGAAGGAGAAGAAGCAGAAGCAGAAAGAGAAGCAGAAACAGAAGGAGAAGCAGAAATAGAAGCAGAAGAAGCCGAAGAAGCAAAAGCAGAACCTAAAGCAGAAGGAGAAGCAGGAGAAGCAGAAGAAGCAGAATCTGGAGAAGAAGAATGAGAACCAGAAGGAGAAGCAGAAGCAGAAAGAGAAGCAAAAGCAGAAGGAGAAGCAGAAGAAACAGAAGAAGCAGAATCAGTAGCAGAAGAAGCTGAAGATGCAGAAGCAGAAAGAGAAGCAGAAGGAATAGCAGAAGAACGAGAAGGAGAAATAGAAGGAGAAGCAGAAGGAGAAGCAGGAAAAGCAGAAGAAACAGAAGCAGACGGAGAAGCAGAAGAAAGAGAAGGAGAAGCCGGAGCAGAAGAAGAAGCAGAAGGAAAAGCACAAGCAGAAGGAGATGCAGAAGGAGAAGCAGGAAATGCAGAAGACGCAGAAGCAGAAGGAGAAGAATCAGAATCAGAAGAAGCAGAAGCAGAAATAGAAAGAGAAGCCGACGAAGAGAAGCTGAACGAGAAGCAGGAGAAGCAGAAGAAGCACAAGCGGGAGAAGCAGAAGAAGAAGAAACAGAAGAAGGAGAAGGAGCAGAAGCAGAAGGAGAAGCAGAAAGAGAAGCAGGAAAAGCAGAAGAAGCAGAAGCAGGAGAAGCAGAAGGAGAAGAAACAGGAGAAGGACAAGAAGCAGAAAGAGAAGCAGTAGAAGCAGAAGAGGCAGGAAAAGAAGAAGCAGAAGAAAGAGAAGAAGAAGAAGAGGAAGAAGAAGAAGCAGCATAAGGAGAAGCATAAGGAGAAGCATAAGGAGAAATATAAGGAGAAGCAGTAGAAGGAGAAGAAGCAGAAGCAGGAGAAGCTGAAGCAGAAGAAAAAGAATAAGCAAAAGAAGCAGAAGCAGAAGCAGTGAGAGAAGCAAAAGAAGGAGAAGGAGAAGGAGCAGCAGAAGGAGAAGCAGAAGCAGAAAGAGAAGCAGAAACAGAAGGAGAAAAAGAAGGAGAAGCAGGAGAATCAGAAGAAGCAGAAAGAGAAGGAGAAGAAGGAGAAGCAGAAGTAGAATCAGAAGAAACAGAAGAAGAAGCAGAA
>NW_012328480.1:0-1196 GCF_000151885.1 Dipodomys ordii
TCCTGGATAGATCCGTCTCCCCTCCTCTCCACCATTCTCTCCCTCTCCCCCTCCCCCCGCCCCCCCCACCTTCGGGCTTCCCTTGAGTCCTGCTCCTAATTATCTCTTTAATATCTCTTTATCTTCCAGCCCCTGCTTCCTGACCGGATGGTGATATCTGAAGCACTCAGCGGCAACCAGACAGCCAGAGGGGAACGCGAGCCATCCATGCAGGTGGCGTAACCGTCCATCCTCACCCCCCCACCCAAGCAGGCGATTACTCGACCACGACCACGACCTCCGAACCCCCCCCCGCACCAAAATCCACAACCCTACCCTCGGAACAAAATAAAACAAATTTGCTTGAATCTCACGCTGCCTTTTGTTTGTAATTGACGCAATAGGCGAAGGGGAGGGATCTCATTTCTGGTGCCTGACGGGGGGGGAGGGGGGATGGGGCGGGGGAATTGGAGAGGAGAGAAGAGGGGGCAGAGGGCATCTCAGTGTATCTGTGTGTGTGCGTGCGTGCATCTTTGAGGAAACTCAAAGATCGGACGCGACAGAGCATGTATGTAGTCCAGCCGGACCAATTCACCACGTCTCTGTCTCTTGTCTCTCTGTTTCTGTTTCTCTATTTCTCTCTCTGTGTCTCTATTTGTCTCTGTCTGTCTGTCTGTCTGTCTGTCTGTCTGTCTCTCTCTCTCTCTCTCTCTCGTTTGAATGCTCTCTCCCGACGCCCGCCCGCCCGCACTCCCTCCCTCCTTTTCCTCTCGACTTGCCAGTCAATCCTGGGGCTTGAGCTACTGTACTGGCGCTCCAACACACAACGGTCCCACTCCGAGCCTGCCTGCCTGCCTGCCTGCCTATGCATGGGCCCCATACTCCAACGAGGCACATCATCATCCCCACCCCACCCCTTCTCTGAAAAGAAGGCAGTCTCTCTCGGGGCCAGCCAGCCTGGGCCGGTTTTCTCAGTCAGTCAGTGCGTGGTTTGTTTGTTCTTTTTTTTCCCCCATGCATTTCATGAGAGAAAACTGCAATTCACAAAACCACCGCTAGACGGCGCGCGTTCGCCGTCGATAAGGTGGATGGGGCGGCGGGAGGGGCAAAACACGGGTCGGGTCAGTCACTCACTCAGTCAGTCAGTCCTCACCTACCCGGCAGTGGGGAGTGAGAGTTCTGACATACACATACATATAGGTTGTATGATTCATTAT
>NW_012328481.1:0-1196 GCF_000151885.1 Dipodomys ordii
ACATAGCAAAAGCGAATTAAATAGGCTAATTAGTAATCTGAATCTTTCTGACATAGTTGCTTCACTAATCCACTAACTCAATATATCATAAAATTGTCCCTGCTTTGAAATTGAGAAAACATTCCAGGGCAGATCTATGGACGTTTTATATGATTTAAAATTAACTGTTTGTACAACAATCAATCCTACAAAATGCTGTGTTATTGGACTGTACTGTATCGCTAGCTCTATCCCTGTGCTAACCATCAACTCTGATGAGATTACATATCCTAATGTAAGACCTGTAACTTTGAAGCTGCTTCAGAAAATGATCATGGGAAACCTTAGCCCTTTTGGCCTAGACTGATTTTCTGCATAAAGCTCCAACTGCTCAGCAACAAAAGCAAGTGCTGACAAATTGGATTGTATCAAACTAAGATGATTTTATACACAAAAGGACTAAAGAAACAGCTTGCAGAATGGGAGAACTTTTTCCCACCTATATTCCGGACAACGGATTAATAATAAAATTCAATTTCTATTTTCAACTTCATTTTATTCTCAGGTAATGTGTCAAAAATAAGCTTCTTACATAACATTTTGATTTTAAGCATTTGCATTTGACTCAGGACTTTTGTATTTATTCTTTTTTTTATTTGTGAAGATACTGTACAGAGGGGTTACAATTACATGGGCAGGAAAATGCGTACATTTCTTACCAAGCATTGCAGCCTCCTCCTTTTGTTTACCCTTCACATCACTTCCCAGCCTCCCCCTCCCCCCAATCCCAATCTTTCTCCTTCCTCCCTTCCACCCCCCGCACCAACGTTGTAAAGCTCGTTTTGGACATGACAACTTGTACTTCTCATTGTTGCAACAGGTCCACCAGTATCTTTTTTTTTTTTAATTTAATTTTATTTTATTTGTGAACATACTGTACAGAGGGGTTACAATTGCATGGGCAGGATAATGCGTACATTTCTTACCAAGCATTGCAGCCTCCTCCTTTGTTTACCCTTCCCATCCCTTCCCAGCCTCTCCCCTCCCCCCCATCCCAATCCATCTCCTTCCCCCCTTCCTCCTAACCCTTCCCCCCCCTGCACCGACGTTGTAAAGCTCGTTTTGGACATGACAACTTGTACTTCTCATTGTTGCATCAGATCCACCTGTATCCTTAACAACTGGTTTTTCCTCATCTCCTCACAAGTTATACTGAC
>NW_012328482.1:0-1196 GCF_000151885.1 Dipodomys ordii
ACAGCGGGACACAGCGGGGGACACAGCGGGACACAGTGGCGGACATCTAGCAGGACATAGCGGGGGACACAGCGGGGGAAACAGCGGGACACAGCGGGACACAGCGGGGACACCACGGGACACAGTGGGACACAGTGGGACACAGCGGGACACTGCGGGGACACAGCAGGACAAAGCGGGGGACACAGAGGGACACAGCGGGACAAAGCGGGGGACACAGCGGGACACAGAGGAGACAGAGAAGGGCCACAGCGGGACACAGCGGTGACACAGCTGGACACAGCGGGGTACACAGCGGGACACAGCGGGCACGCAGAGGGGACACAGCGGGACACAGCAGGACACAGCGGGGACAGAGCGGGACACAGCGGGGGACCCAGCGAGGACATAGCGGGGGACACAGCAGGGGACACAGCGGGACACAGCGGGGAACACAGCGAGGACACAGCGGGACACAACGGGACACAGCGTCGATACAGAGGGGACTCAGCGGAGGACACAGCGGGGGACACAGCGGGAGACAAAGTGGGACACTACAGGACACAGTGTGACACAGCGGGACACAGCGGGGACACTGCGGCGACACAGCAGGATAAAGAGGGGGCCACAGCGGGACACAGCAGGACACATCGGGGGACACAGCGGGGGACAGCGGAGACAGAGAAGGGCCACAGCGGGACAGAGCGGGGCATAGTTGGACACAGCGGGGTACACAGCGGGACACAGCGGGCACACCGGGGACACAGCGGGACACAGCGGGACACAGTGGGGACACAGTGGGACACAGCGGGACTAAGCGGGGGACACAGCGGGACACAGCGGGGGACACAGAGAGGACACATTGGGACACAGCGGGGGACATAGTGAGGACACAGCGGGACACAGCCGGGGAAAAAGTGGGACACAGCGGGGACACAGCAGTGGACACAGCGGGACACAGCGCGGGACACAGCCGGACACAGCAGGGGAAACAGTGGGGGACACAGCGTGACACAGTAGGACACAGCGCGGGACACATGGGGGATACAGCGGGACACAGCGGGGACACAGCGGGACTCAGCGAGGGACCCAGCAGTATACAGCAGGACACAGTGGGGACACAGCAGGGACACAGCGGAAACACAGCTGGACAGAGCGGGGACACAGCTGGGGACACAACGGGACACATCTTGGGACACAGCGAGGACCCAGCGTGA
>NW_012328483.1:0-1195 GCF_000151885.1 Dipodomys ordii
CCTCTGTCCTCGCTTTGTCCCCGCGATGTCCTGCTGTGTCCCCGCTGTGTCCCTGCTGTGTTCCACTCTCTCCCGCTGTGTGCGGCTCTGTGTCCACGGCTGTGTCCCCCGCTGTGTCCCGCTGTTTCCCACTGTGCCCCTGCTGTGTCCCCGCTGGGTCCCGCTGTGTACCCTGCTGTGTTCCACTGTGTCCCTCTGTGTGGCCCCTTTGTTCCCCTCTGTGTCCTGCTGTGTCCCCTGCTGTGTCCCCGTTGAGTTCCGCTGTGTCCCCGTTGTGTAATGCTGTGTCCCCCTTTGTGTCCCGCTGTGTGCCCCTCTGTGTCCCTGCTGTGTCCCTTTGTGTCCCGCTGTGTCCCGCTGTGTAACACGCAGTGTCCTGCTGTGTCCCCCGCTGTGTCCTGCTGTGTCCGGCTGTGTCCCCGCTGTCCCCCGCTGTGTCCCCTGCTGTGTCCCCGCTGTGTCCAGCTGTTCCCGTTTTGTCGCGCTGTGTACTGCTGTGTCCCCGCTTTGTCCCCCGCTGTGTCCCGCTGTGTCCCCTGCTGTGTCCCCCACTGTGTCCCACTGTGTCCCATTGTGTCCTTGCTGGGTCCCCGCTGTGTCCTGCTGTGTCCCTCTGTGTCCCGCTGTCCCCCGCTGTGTCCCCTGCTGTGTCCCATGCTGTGTCCCGCTGTGTCCCCGCTGGGTCCCGCTGTGTCCCCCTGTGTCCCCGCTGTGTCCCTGCTGTGTCCCGCTGTGTCCCTGGTGTGTCCTCACTGTGTAACCGCTAAGTCCTTCTGTGTCCCCGCAGTGTCCTCCTGTGTCCCCCGCTGTTTCCCCGTTGTGTCCCGCTGTGTTCTTGCTGTGTCCTCTGCTGTGTCCCGCTGTGTCCCCCGCTGTGTCCCCCACTCTGTCCCGCTGTGTCCCCCGCTGTGTCCCGCTGTGTCCCGCTGTGTCCCCGCTTTCCACCGGTGTGTCACCGCTGTCCCCCGCTGTATCCCACGCTGTGTCCCGCTGTGTCCTCGCTGTGTCTCACTGTGTCCCTGCTATGTCTCCGCTGTGTCCTGCTGTGTCCCTGGTGTGTCCTTGCTGTGTAACCGCTGAGTCTCTCTGTGTTCCCGCTGTGTCCCACTGTGTCCCCCGCTGTGTCCCTGCTGTGTCCCCGCTGTGTCCTCCTGTGTCCCGCTGTGTCTTTGCTGTTTCTTTCTGTATCCCGCTG
>NW_012328484.1:0-1195 GCF_000151885.1 Dipodomys ordii
CTCCTCCCGCCCCCCCCCGCCTTTGGGCTTCCCTGGAGTCCTGCTCCTAATTATCTCTTTAATATCTCTTTATCTTCCAGCCCCTGCTTCCTGACAGGATGGTGATATCTGAAGCACTCAGCGGCAACCAGACAGCCAGAGGGGAACGCGAGCCATCCATGCAGGTGGCGTAACCGTCCATCCTCACCCCCCCCGCAGGCGATTACTCGACCACGACCACGACCTCCGACCCCCCCCCCGCACCAAAATCCACAACCATACCCTCGGAACAAAATAAAACAAATTTGCTTGAATCTCACGCTGCCTTTTGTTTGTAATTGACCCAATAGGCGAAGGGGAGGGATCTCATTTCTGGTGCCTGACGGGGGGGGGAGGGGGGAGGGGGCGGGGGAATTGGAGAGGAGATAAGAGGGGGCAGAGGGCATCTCAGTGTATCTGTGTGTGTGCATGCGTGCATCTTTGAGGAAACTCAAAGATCGGACGCGACAGAGCATGTATGTAGTCCAGCCAAACCAATTCACCACGTCTCTGTCTCTTGTCTCTCTGTTTCTGTTTCTCTATTTCTCTCTCTGTGTCTCCCTTTGTCTCTGTCTGTCTGTCTGTCTGTCTGTCTGTCTGTCTGTCTGTCTGTCTGTCTGTCTGTCTGTCTGTCTCTCTCTCTCTCTCTCTCTCGTTAGAATTATCTCTCCCGCCCGCCCGCCCGCCCGCACTCCCTCCCTCCTTTTCCTCGCGACTTGCCAGTCAATCCTGGGGCTTGAGCTACTGTACTGGCGCTCCAACACACAACGGTCCCACTCCGAGCCTGCCTGCCTGCCTGCCTGCCTATGCATGGGCCCCATACTCCAACGAGGCACATCATCATCCCCACCCCACCCCTTCTCTGAAAAGAAGGCAGTCTCTCTCGGGGCCAGCCAGCCTGGGCCGGTTTTCTCAGTCAGTCAGTGCGTGGTTTGTTTGTTCTTTTTTTCCCCCATGCATTTCATGAGAGAAAACTGCAATTCACAAAACCACCACTAGATGGCGCGCGTTCGCCGTCGACAAGGTGGATGTGGCGGCGGGAGGGGCAAAACATGGGTCGGGTCAGTCACTCACTCAGTCAGTCAGTCCTCACCTACCCGGCAGTGGGGAGTGAGAGTTCTGACATACACATACATATAGGTTGTTATGATTCATTATTATCATCATTTGCTTTCCT
>NW_012328485.1:0-1195 GCF_000151885.1 Dipodomys ordii
TCCCGTTGTGTCCACAGCTGTGTACCCTGCTGTGTAACGCTGTGTCCCCGCTGTATCGACGCTGTGTCCCTCTGGGTCCCCCTGTGTCCTCGCTGTGTTCACCGCTGTGTCTCGCAGTGTCACCCGCTTTGTCCCCTGCTGTGTCCTTGCTGGGTCCCCCGCTGTGTCCCGCTGTGTCCCCGCAGGGTCACCGCTGTTTCCCGCTGTGTCCCGTGGTGTCCCGCTTTGTCCCCCGCTGTGACCCCGCTGAGTCCCCGCTGTGTCCCCGCTGTGTCGTGCTCTGTCATCCCTGTGTCCCCCGCTGTGTCCCGCTGTGTCCCCTGCTGTTTCCCGCTGTGTCTACTGCTGTGTTCCTGCTGTTTCCAGCTGTGTCCCGCTGTGTCCCCCTGTGTCCTCACTGTGTCCCAAGCTGTGTTCCGCTGAGTCCTTGCTGTGTCCCGGATGTGCCCCGTTGTGTCCCCAGCTGTGTACCCCGCTGTGGCCCACTCTGTCCCCGCTGTATCGACACTGTGTCCCGCTGGGTCCCGCTGTGTCCTCGCTGTGTCCACCGCTGTGTCCCGCTGTGTCCACCACTGTGTCCCGCTGTGTCCCCGCTCTATCCCGCTGTGTCCACCGCTGTGTCCCGCTGTTTCCCCCGCTGTGTCCCGCTGTGTCCCCCGCTCTGTCCCCCTGTGTCCACCGCTGTGTCCCGCTGTGTCCCACTGTGTCCCGCTCTGTCCCTGCTGTGTCCCGCTGTGTCCTGCTGTGTCCTAGCTGTGTCCCCCGCTGTCTCGAGCTCTGTCCCTCGCTGTGTCTCACGATTTGTCCTTGCTTTGTCCCACTGTGTCCCGCTGTGTCCCACTGTGCCCACACTGTGTCCCCTTGTGTCCACAGATGTGTACCACACTGTGTAACGATGTATCCCCGCTGTATCGACGCTGTGTCTTGCTGTGTCCCGCTGTGTCCTCGCTGTGTTCCCTGCTGTGTTCCGCTGTGTCCCCCGGTGTGTCCCCCGCTGTGTCCTCGCTGTGTCCCCCGCTGTATCCCGCTGTGTCCTCGCTGTGTCCCCCGATGTGTCCCGCTGTGTCCCCCGCTGTGTCCCGCTGTGTCCCGCTGTGTCCCCTGCTGTTTACCCTGCTTTGTCCCGCTGTGTCCTCGCTGTGTCCTGCTCTGTCTCCTCTTTGTCCCCGCTGTGTTCCGCTGTGTCCCGTGGTGT
>NW_012328486.1:0-1195 GCF_000151885.1 Dipodomys ordii
GAGCCGGAGACAGTGGGGGACACAGTTAGGACACAGTGAGACACAGCGGGAAACAGTGGGGGACACAGCGGGGACAAAGCGTGAGACACAGCAGGACACAGCGGGGACACAGAAAGACTCAGCAGGGTCACAGCGGGGGACACAGCAGGGACAAAGCGTGAGACACAGCAGGGGACAGAGCCGGAGACAGTGGGGAACACAGCCAGGACACAGTGGGACTCAGCGGGGACACAGCGGTGGACACAGCAGGACACAGTGGGGGACACGGGGGACAAAGCGGGACACAGCAGGGGACACAGCGATGACAAAGCGGGACACAGCGGGGACACAGCGACGACAAAGCGGGACACAGCGGGACACAGCGGGACTCAGCAGGGTCACAGCGGGACACAGCGGGACACAGCGGGGACGCAGCTGGACACAGCGGGGGACACAGAGGGTACAAAGCGGGACACAGCGGGGGACACAGCGAGGTCACAGCGGGACACAGTGGGAACAAAGCGGGACTCAGCGGGGGACACAGCGGGACACAGTGGGACACAGCGGGGACACAGCAGTGACACAGCGGGGGACACAGTGGGACAGAGCAGGGGATACAGCAGGGGACACAGAGGGACACAACGGGACACAGTGGGGGACAGAGGGGGGACACAGCGGGACACAGCGGGGGATTCAGCGAGGACACAGCGGGGGACACAGCGGGACAAGGCGGGGGACACAGCCGGGGACAAAGTGGGACACAACGGGGAACTCAGCGAGGACACAGCGGGACACAGCGGGACACAGCGTCAATACAGTGGGGACACAGCATTACACAGCGGCGTACACAGCTGGGGACACAAAGGAACACAATGGGGGACACAGCGGGACACAGCGGGGACAAAGCATGAGACACAGCGGGGGACAGAGCAGGGGACAGAGGCAGACACAGTGAAGACACAGCGGGACACAGCGGGGGACACAGCGGGACACAGCGGGACACAGCGGGTGACAAAGCGGGACACAGCGGGACACAGCGGGGGACACAGCGGGACATAGCGGGACACAGCTTCGGACACAGTGGTGACACAGTGGGACACAACGGGGAACACAGCGAGGACACAGCGGGACCCAGCGGGACACAGCGTCAATACAGTGGGGACACAGCATTACACAGCGGCCTACACAGCTGGGGACACAAAGGAACACAGCGGTG
>NW_012328487.1:0-1195 GCF_000151885.1 Dipodomys ordii
CCCTGATTCCAGCTCCAACTGGAAACAGAAGGAAGCCTTCGGAAGGAAAGAATGAGGGGAGGGAGGGATTGTGAAAGGGAGGGAGGGAAGGAAGAAGGGAGGGAGGGAGCGAGGAAGGGAGGGAGGGAGGGAGGGAAGGAAGAGAGATAGAAAGAGAGAGAAAAAAGGAGACAGACATGGATGCTGGGAGGGAGGGAGGGAGGGAGGGACGTATGGAAGGACACAGGGTTGGAGGAAGGGATTAAGGAAAGAAGGAAGAAGGAAGGACAAGAAAAGAAAGGAAAAGAAAAAGTCAGGGTAACTAAAATGCCGGCTTAGCTGGGCACCGGTGGCTCCCACCTGTAATCCTAGCTACTCAGGAGCCTGAGATCTGAGGTTTGCAGTTCACAGCCAGGCCTGGCAGGAAACTCTGAGATTCTTATCTCCAATAGTCCACTCAGAAAACCCGAATCTGCCACTCTGCCTCAAGTGGTAGAGCAGTGGCCTTGAGCTGAAGGGCTGAGGGACAGCTCCCACGCATTAAATTAAAGCTCCCAGACTGGAGAAGAGAAAGAAAGAAAGAAAGAGAAAAAGATAACAGGAAAGAAGGAAGGAAGGAACGAAAGAAGTAATAGAAAGGGAGGGAGGGAGGGAAGGAGAGAAAGGAGACAGAAAGGGAGGGCGGGAGGAAAGGAGGAGGGAATGAAGGAACAAAGAAATGAAGGAAAGAAAGATGGAAGGATGGGGAAAACACAGGATAGAAAGAAAAGAAAGAAGATAGAAATAAAGACACAGAAAGAAAGAAGCAAAGAAAGCAAGAAAGAAGAAAGAAAAAGGGAGGGAAGGAGGAGGGAATGAAGGAATAAAGGAATGAAGGATGGAGAGATGCAAGAATAGGCAAAAGACAGGATAGAAAAAGAAAGAAGAAAGAGAGACACAGAAAGAAAGAGAGAGAGAGAAAGACTTGGACCCAGGGAGGGAGGGATGGAGGGAGTGATGGAGGAAGGGAGGAAAGAAAGAATGAAGGAAAGAAGAAAGGAAGGAAGGATAAGAACAGAATAGGTCAGGGTTACTAAAATGGGGGCTTAGCTGGGCCCAGGTGGCTCCCACCTGTAATCCTAGCTACTCAGGAGCCTGAGTTCTGAGGATTGCAGTTCAAAGCCAGCCCAGGCTGGAAACTCCAAGAGATTCTCATCTCCAATAATCCACTCAGAAA
>NW_012328488.1:0-1195 GCF_000151885.1 Dipodomys ordii
TCCCCGTTCGTCATGGGCTACGACAGAGGAAAAGCAAATGATGATAATAATGAATCATAACAACCTATATGTATGTGTATGTCAGAACTCTCACTCCCCACTGCCGGGTAGGTGAGGACTGACTGACTGAGTGAGTGACTGACCCGACCCGTGTTTTGCCCCTCCCGCCGCCCCATCCACCTTGTCGACGGCGAACGCGCGCCATCTAGTGGTGGTTTTGTGAATTGCAGTTTTCTCTCATGAAATGCATGGGGGAAAAAAAAGAACAAACAAACCACGCACTGACTGACTGAGAAAACCGGCCCAGGCTGGCTGGCCCCGAGAGAGACTGCCTTCTTTTCAGAGAAGGGGTGGGGTGGGGATGATGATGTGCCTCGTTGGAGTATGGGGCCCATGCATAGGCAGGCAGGCAGGCAGGCTCAGTGTGGGACCGTTGTGTGTTGGAGCACCAGTACAGTAGCTCAAGCCCCAGGATTGACTGGCAAGTCGAGAGGAAAAGGAGGGAGGGAGTGCGGGCGGGCGGGCGGGCGGGAGAGAGAATTCAAACGAGAGAGAGAGAGAGAGAGAAACAGACAGACAGACAGACAGACAGACAGACAGACAGAGACAAAGAGAGACACAGAGAGAGAAATAGAGAAACAGAAACAGAGAGACAAGAGACAGAGACGTGGTGAATTGGTCCGGCTGGACTACATACATGCTCTGTCGCGTCCGATCTTTGAGTTTCCTCAAAGATGCACGCACGCACACACACAGATACACTGAGATGCCCTCTGCCCCCTCTTCTCTCCTCTCCAATTCCCCAGCCCCCTCCCCCCTCCCCCCCCCCCGTCAGGCACCAGAAATGAGATCCCTCCCCTTCGCCTATTGCGTCAATTACAAACAAAAGGCAGCGTGAGATTCAAGCAAATTTGTTTTATTTTGTTCCGAGGGTAGGGTTGTGGATTTTGGTGCGGGGGGGGGGGTCAGAGGTCGTGGTCGTGGTCGAGTAATCGCCTGCGGGAATGGGGGGGTGAGGATGAACGGTTACGCCACCTGCATGGATGGCTCGCGTTCCCCTCTGGCTGTCTGGTTGCCGTTGAGTGCTTCAGATATCACCATCCGGTCAGGAAGCATGGGATGGAAGATAAAGAGATATTATAGAGATAATTAGGAGCTGACTCCCGGGAAGCCTCGAAGGCGGGGGGGGGCGGGG
>NW_012328489.1:0-1195 GCF_000151885.1 Dipodomys ordii
TATGTGCAAGTTCCCAGTGCCTATAGAAATTCCCCGGCATCTACAGTGGTCGAGTGAGGTTTGAATGATCGGAGCCATATACAGAACGGGCGGTGCAGGTGGTCTCTTAGGTACTATCGGGGGCCTTTTTCTCTCCGAATCCGGCGTCATGCGACCGGGCATCACCATCCTCCTCCTTGCCCATTTTATCAATGAGCATCGTGAGTTCGGGTCTTTTGTCCTTTTGCCTGTCCTCGCGCATAAGAGGAGTGAAATGGTATGCAACGCCCCCCCTCCCGCCTTCTGGCTTCCCTGGAGTCCTGCTCCTAATTATCTCTTTAATATCTCTTTATCTTCCAGCCCCTGCTTCCTGACCGGATGGTGATATCTGAAGCACTCAGCGGCAACCAGACAGCCAGAGGGGAACGCGAGCCATCCATGCAGGTGGCGTAACCATCCATCCTCACCACCCCCGCGCAGGCGATTACTCGACCACGACCACGACCTCCGACCCCCCCCCGCACCAAAATCCACAACCCTACCCTCGGAACAAAATAAAACAAATTTGCTAGAATCTCACGCTGCCTTTTGTTTGTAATTGACGCAATAGGCGAAGGGGAGGGATCTCATTTCTGGTGCCTGACCGGGGGGGGGGGAGGAGAGGGCCGGGGAATTGGAGAGGAGAGAAGAGGGGGCAGAGGGCATCTCAGTGTATCTGTGTGTGTGCGTGCGCGCATCTTTGAGGAAACTCAAAGATCGGACGCGACAGAGCATGTATGTAGTCCAGCCGGACCAATTCACCACGTCTCTGTCTCTTGTCTCTCTGTTTCTGTTTCTCTATTTCTCTCTCTGTCTCTCTTTGTCTCTGTCTGTCTGTCTGTCTGACTGTCTGTCTGTCTGTCTGTCTCTCTCTCTCTCTCTCTCGTTTGAATTCTCTCTCCTGCCCGCCCGCCCGCCCGCACTCGCTCCCTCCTTTTCCTCTCGACTTGCCAGTCAATCCTGGGGCTTGAGCTACTGTACTGGCGCTCCAACACACAACGGTCCCACTCCGAGCCTGCCTGCCTGCCTGCCTGCCTATGCATGGGCCCCATACTCCAACGAGGCACATCATCATCCCCACCCCACCCCTTCTCTGAAAAGAAGGCAGTCTCTCTCGGGGCCAGCCAGCCTGGGCCGGTTTTCTCAGTCAGTCAGTGGGTGGTTTGTTTGTTCTTTT
>NW_012328491.1:0-1195 GCF_000151885.1 Dipodomys ordii
GAAGGAGAAGCCGAAGCAGCAGCAGATGCAGCAGGAGAGCAGCAGATGCAGCTGAAGCAGTAGTTGTTGATGAAGCTGCAGTTGCAGATGAGATGAGATGAGAGGCAGCAGAAGCGATATTAGAAGCAGAAGGTGAAGCAGATCATTGGGAGGAGGAGCGGGAGGCGGTGCAGGCGCAGATGAAGAAGCAGCAGAAGCAGAAGCAGAAGATGCAGAAGAAGAAGAAGAAGAAGAAGAAGAAGAAGAAGAAGAAGAAGAAGAAGAAGAAGAAGAAGAAGAAGAAGAAGAAGAAGAAGAAGAAGAAGAGGAAGAAGTAGAAGAAGGAGGAAGAGGAGGTGGTGGTGGAGGAGGAGGAGGAGAAGAAGAAGAAGAAGAAGAAGAAGAAGAAGAAGAAGAAGAAGAAGAAGAAGAAGAAGAAGCAAAAGGAGAAGAAGGAGCAAAAGGAGAAGGAGAAGAAGAAGCAGAAGAGGAAGAAGCAGAAGGAAAAGCAGAAGAAGCAGAAGCAGAAGGAGAAGGAGAAGCAGAAGTAGAAGAAGAAGCATAAGGACAAGCACAAGCAGAAGGAGATGCAGAAGAAGAAGCAGGAGAAGCAGAAGAAGCAGAAACAGAAGGAGTAGAAGAAGGAGAAGAAGAAGCAGAAGAAGCAGAAGCAGAAGCAGAAAGAGAAGCAGACGAAGAGAAGCAGAACGAGAAGCAGGAGAAGCAGAAGAAGAAGAAACAGAAGAAGGAGAAGTAGCAGAAGCAGAAGGAGAAGCAGAAGGAGCAGCAGAAAGAGAAGCAGAAACAGAAGGAGAAGCAGAAAGAGAAGGAGGGGAAGCAGAAGAAGCAGAAGCATAAGAATCCGAAGAAGCAGAAGCAGAACTTGAAGCAGGAGAAGTAGAAGAAGCAGAATCTGGAGAAGCAGAATGAGAAGCAGAAGGAGAAGCAGAAGCAGAAAGAGAATCAAAAGCAGAAGTAGAATCAAAAGAAACAGAAGAAGCAGAAGCAGTAGTCGTTGTAGAAGAAGCAGAAGGAAAAGCAGTAGGAAAAGCAGAAGAACGAGAAGGAGAAGGAGAAGCAGAAGGAGAAGCAGAAGGAGAAGCAGAAGAAGGTGAAGGAGAAGCAGAAGCAGAAGAAGCAGCAGAAGGAGAAGCAGAAGCAGAACAAGATGCAGAAGGAGAAGCAGGAGAAGCAGAAGAAGCAGAAGCAGAAGAAG
>NW_012328492.1:0-1195 GCF_000151885.1 Dipodomys ordii
ATCAGGAATTCAATATCAGTCATGGGAAATTCCCAGTAAGGTGCCCCGACATGGCCCCGGGGGGAAGTTATGCCAGTAAGACGGAGGCGAATGCGTCAGGGTCTGGCAGCAGCATCAGCGGAGGTGAAAAATCAAGAAGAATTTGATAGCTACCCCCTCCCCTCGCCCCCCCCGCCTTCGGGCTTCCCTGGAGTCCTGCTCCTAATTATCTCTTTAATATCTCTTTATCTTCCAGCCCCTGCTTCCTGACCGGATGGTGATATCTGAAGCACTCAGCGGCAACCACACAGCCAGAGGGGAACGCGAGCCATCCATGCAGGTGGCGTAACCGTCCATCCTCACCCCCCCCGCAGGCGATACTCGACCACGACCACGACCTCCGACCCCCCCCCCGCACCAAAATCCACAACCCTACCCTCGGAACAAAATAAAACAAATTTGCTTGAATCTCACGCTGCCTTTTGTTTGTAATTGACGCAATAGGCGAAGGGGAGGGATCTCATTTCAGGTGCCTGACGGGGGGGGTGGGGGGAGGGGGCGGGGGAATTGGAGAGGAGAGAAGAGGGGGCAGAGGGCATCTCAGTGTATCTGTGTGTGTGCGTGCGTGCATCTTTGAGGAAACTCAAAGATCGGACGCGACAGAGCATGTATGTAGTCCAGCCGGACCAATTCACCACGTCTCTGTCTCTTGTCTCTCTGTTTCTGTTTCTCTATTTCTCTCTCTGTGTCTCTCTTTGTCTCTGTCTGTCTGTTTGTCTGTCTGTCTGTCTGTCTCTCTCTCTCTCTCTCTCTCTCTCGTTTGAATTCTTTCTCCCGCCAGCCCACCCGCCCGCACTCCCTCCCTCCTTTTCCTCTCGAATTGCCAGTCAATCCTGGGGCTTGAGCTATTGTACTGGCGCTCCAACACACAACGGTCCCACTCCGAGCCTGCCTGCCTGCCTGCCTGCCTATGCATGGGCCCCATACTCCAACGAGGCACATCATCATCCCCACCCCACCCCTTCTCTGAAAAGAAGGCAGTCTCTCTCGGGGCCAGCCAGCCTGGGCCGGTTTTCTCAGTCAGCCAGTGCGTGGTTTGTTTGTTCTTTTTTTTTCCCCCATGCATTTCATGAGAGAAAACTGCAATTCACAAAACCACCACTAGATGGCGCGCGTTCGCCGTCGACAAGGTGGATGGGGCGGCGGGAGGGGCATG
>NW_012328493.1:0-1195 GCF_000151885.1 Dipodomys ordii
AAAGGGGGGGTGGCGTCCCAGGGTTAGTTTAAAAGACATGAACAGCATCATCTTCGAGTTTGTGACCGCAGTTTTTTAGCATGAGCACGATGAAAAAGGTGGAACATTGGTATGCTGGATAACATGCCCCGTCAGTGAGACCATCCTAAAGCAGAGTTTCCGCATGTCATTCAGGAACCAGAGTTTCTAGTGAGACGGTAATAGAACTAAGATTGTATAGGGTTATATAAGTCGTCAAATGTTCCCTTAGAGGTAACAAGGGGTTGTCAAAAGAAGGGGAGAAGCAGGTAGAGCAGTTATCTACAAAGCAAGTTGTAACACATACCAGGAGAGGGGCGGTGGGAGCAAGGTTCACATAGTCCCGCACCCCGCCGCCTTCGGGCTTCCCTGGAGTCCTGCTCCTAATTATCTCTTTAATATCTCTTTATCTTCCAGCCCCTGCTTCCTGACCGGATGGTGATATCTGAAGCACTCAGCGGCAACCAGACAGCCAGAGGGGAACGCGAGCCATCCATGCAGGTGGCGTAACCGTCCATCCTCACCCCCCCCCGCAGGCGATTACTCGAACACGACCACGACCTCCGACCCCCCCCCGCACCAAAATCCACAACCGTACCCTCGAACAAAATAAAACAAATTTGCTTGAATCTCACGCTGCCTTTTGTTTGTAATTGACGCAATAGGCGAAGGGGAGGGATCTCATTTCTGGTGCCTGACGGCGGGGGGAGCGGGGAGGTGGCGGGGGAATTGGAGAGGAGAGAAGAGGGGGCAGAGGGCATCTCAGTGTATCTGTGTGTGTGCTTGCGTGCATCTTTGAGGAAACTCAAAGATCGGACGCGACAGAGCATGTATGTAGTCCAGCCGGACCAATTCACCACGTCTCTGTCTCTTGTCTCTCTGTTTCTGTTTCTCTATTTCTCTCTCTGTGTCTCTCTTTGTCTCTGTCTGTCTGTCTGTCTGTCTGTCTGTCTGTCTCTCTCTCTCTCTCTCGTTTGAATTCTCTCTCCCGCCCGCCCGCCCGCCCGCACTCCCTCCCTCCTTTTCCTCTCGACTTGCCAGTCAATCCTGGGGGCTTGAGCTACTGTACTGGCGCTACAAACACTACGGTCCCACTCCGAGCCTGCCTGCCTGCCTGCTGCCTATGCTGGGCCCCATACTCCAACGAGGCACATCATCATCCCTACCCCACCCCTTC
>NW_012328494.1:0-1195 GCF_000151885.1 Dipodomys ordii
CCCCCTCCCCCTCCGCAACAGGTCGGCTGGCGGTCGAAACCCCGCCCTCCCCCCTCCCCTTCGTCATGGCTACGACAGAGGAAAAGCAAATGATGATAATAATGAATCATAACAACCTATATGTATGTGTATGTCAGAACTCTCACTCCCCACTGCCGGGTAGTTGAGGACTGACTGACTGAGTGAGTGACTGACCCGACCCGTGTTTTGCCCCTCCCGCCGCCCCATCCACCTTGTCGACGGCGAACGCGCGCCATCTAGTGGTGGTTTTGTGAATTGCACTTTTCTCTCATGAAATGCATGGGGGAAAAAAAAGAACAAACAAACCACGCACTGACTGACTGAGAAAACCGGCCCAGGCTGGCTGGCCCCGAGAGAGACTGCCTTCTTTTCAGAGAAGGGGTGGGGTGGGGATGATGATGTGCCTCGTTGGAGTATGGGGCCCATGCATAGGCAGGCAGGCAGGCAGGCAGGCTCGGAGTGGGACCGTTGTGTGTTGGAGCGCCAGAACAGTAGCTCAAGCCCCAGGATTGACTGGCAAGTCGAGAGGAAAAGGAGGGAGGGAGTGCGGGCGGGCGGGAGAGAGAATTCTAACGAGAGAGAGAGAGAGAGACAGACAGACAGACAGACAGACAGAGACAAAGAGAGACACAGAGAGAGAAATAGAGAAACAGCAACAGAGAGACAAGAGACAGAGACGTGGTGAATTGGTCCGGCTGGACTACATACATGCTCTGTCGCGTCCGATCTTTGAGTTTCCTCAAAGATGCACGCACGCACACACACAGATACACTGAGATGCCCTCTGCCCCCTCTTCTCTCCTCTCCAATTCCCCCGCACCCTCCCCTCTCCCCCCCCCCGTCAGGCACCAGAAATGAGATCCCTCCCCTTCGCCTATTGTGTCAATTACAAACAAAAGGCAGCGTGAGATTCAAGCAAATTTGTTTTATTTTGTTCCGAGGATAGGGTTGTGGATTTTGGTGCGGGGGGGGGGGTCGGAGGTCGTGGTCGTAGTCGAGTACTCGACTGCGGGGGGGGGGTGAGGATGGACGGTTACGCCACCTGCATGGATGGCTCGCGTTCCCCTCTGGCTGTCTGGTTGCCGCTGAGTGCTTCAGATATCACCACCCGGTCAGGAAGCAGGGGCTGGAAGATAAAGAGATATTAAAGAGATAATTAGGAGCAGGACTCTGA
>NW_012328496.1:0-1195 GCF_000151885.1 Dipodomys ordii
CCTCCCCCTCCGCAACACGTCGGCTGGCGGTCGAAACCCCGCCCTCCCCCCTCCCCGTCGTCATGGCTACGACAGAGGAAAAGCAAATGATGATAATAATGAATCATAACAACCTATATGTATGTGTATGTCAGAACTCTCACTCCCCACTGCCGGGTAGGTGAGGACTGACTGACTGAGTGAGTGACTGACCCGACCCGTGTTTTGCCCCTCCCGCCGCCCCATCCACCTTGTCGACGGCGAACGCGCGCCATCTAGTGGTGGTTTTGTGAATTGCAGTTTTCTCTCATGAAATGCATGGGGGAAAAAAAGAACAAACAAACCACGCACTGACTGACTGAGAAAACCGGCCCAGGCTGGCTGGCCCCGAGAGAGACTGCCTTCTTTTCAGAGAAGGGGTGGGGTGGGGATGATGATGTGCCTCGTTGGAGTATGGGGCCCATGCATAGGCAGGCAGGCAGGCAGGCAGGCTCGGAGTGGGACCGTTGTGAGTTGGAGCGCCAGTACAGTAGCTCAAGCCCAGGATTGACTGGCAAGTCTAGAGGAAAAGGAGGGAGGGAGTGCGGGCGGGCGGGCGGGCGGGCGGCGGGCGGGAGAGAGAATTCAAACGAGAGAGAGAGAGAGAGAGAGACAGATAGACAGACAGACAGACAGACAGACAGACAGAGACAAAGAGAGACACAGAGAGAGAAATAGAGAAACAGAAACAGAGAGACAAGAGACAGAGACGTGGTGAATTGGTCCGGCTGGACTACATACATGCTCTGTCGCGTCCGATCTTTGAGTTTCCTCAAAGATGCACGCACGCACACACAGATACACGGAGATGCCCTCTGCCCCCTCTTCTCTCCTCTCCAATTCCCCCGCCCCCTCCCCCCTCTCCCCCCCGTCAGGCACTAGAAATGAGATCCCTCGCCTTCGCCTATCGCGTCGTCAATTACAAACAAAAGGCAGCGTGAGATTCAAGCAAATTTGTTTTATTTTGTTCCGAGGGTAGGGTTGTGGATTTTGGTGCGGGGGGGGGGAATCGGAGGTCGTGGTCATGGTCGAGTAATCGCCTGCGGGGGGGGGGGTGAGGATGGACGTTTACGCCACCTGCATGGATGGCTCGCGTTCCCCTCTGGCTGTCTGGTTGCCGCTGAGTGCTTCAGATATCACCATCCGGTCAGGAAGCAGGGGCTGGAAGATAAAGAGA
>NW_012328497.1:0-1195 GCF_000151885.1 Dipodomys ordii
GCTTCTCCTACTTCTCATCTGCTTCTCCGTCTCATTCTCTTCTCTTCAATTTCTCCTTCTTGTACTTCTCATTCTACTTCTCCTTTCTCCTACTTCTGCATCTTCTGTTTCTCCTTCTGCTTCTCATCTGCTTCTCTTTCTGCTTCTTATTCTGCTCTGCTCCTCGTACTCCTAAGCCTTCTCTTTCTCCTTCTTCTTCTGCTTCTCGTTCTGCTTCTGCTTCTTCTGCTTGTTCGGTTTCTTCTGCTTCTGCTTTTCCAGCTTCTGCTGCTTCTGCTTCTCCTTCTGCTTCAGGTTCTCCTTCTGATTCTTCGGCTTCTTCTGTTTCTTCTGCTTCTGCTACTTCTGCTACTGCTTCTTCTGCTTCTCTTTCTGCTTCTCCTTCTGCTTGTGCTTCTCCTTCTGCTCCTTCTCCTTCTTCTGTTTCTTCTTCTTCTTCTGCTCCTCCCGCTTCTGCTTCTTCTGCTTCTCCTGCTTTTCCTTCTCCTTCTGCTTCTCTTTCTCCTTCTTCTGCTTCTCTTTCTGCTTCTGCTTCTTCTGATTCTCCAACTTCTCCTTCTTCTTCTCCTTCTATTTCTGCTTCTCTTTCTGCTTCTGCATCTCCTTCTGCTTCACCTTCTGCTGCTCCTTCTCCTTCTTCTGTTTCTCCCTCTGCTTCTGCTTCTTATGATTCTTCTTTTCTTCTGGTTCTGCTTCTCCTGCTTCTGCTTCTTATGCTTCTACTGCTTCTTCTTCTGCTTCTGTTTCTTCTGCTTCTACTTCTCTTTCTGCTTCTGCTTCTCCTGCTTGTTTTTCAGCTTCTTCTGCTGCTTTTTCTACTTCTCCTTCTGCTTCTCTTTTTGCTTCTCCTTCTGCTTCTGCTTCTTCTGTTTCTCGTGCCTGAATTTCTGGTTCTACTTCTTCTGCTGCTTCTCCTTATGCTTCTGCTTCTCCTTCTGCTTCTGTTTCTGCTTCTTCTCTTTCGGCTTCTCCTGCTTCTGCTTCTTGTCCTCCTCCTGCTTCTCTTTCTGCTTCTCATTCTGCTTCTGCTTCTCCTTCTGCTTCTGCTTCTCCTCCTTCTCCTTCTCCTACTTCTGCTTCTCCTTCATCTTCTGCTCCTTCTGCTTCTCCTTCTGCATCTCCTTCTGCTTGTGCTTGTCCTTATGCTTCGTCTTCTGCCTCTGCTTCTCCTTCTACTTCTTTTGCTTCTCCTTGT
>NW_012328498.1:0-1194 GCF_000151885.1 Dipodomys ordii
CCCGCTGTGTCCCACTGTGTCTCGCTGTGTCCCGCTGTGTCCTCGCTTTGTCCCATGCTGTGTTAAGCTGTGTCCTCCCTGTGTCCCCCGCTGTGTCCCGCTGTGTCCCCCGCTGTGCCCCGCAGTGTCCCGCTGTGTCCCGCTGTGTCCCGCTGGTTCCCCCGCTGTGTCCCGCTGTGTCCCCCGCTGTGCCCCGCAGTGTCCCGATGTGTCCCGCTCTGTCCCCCACTGTGTCCCCCGCTGAGTCCTCTATGTGTCGCCGCTGTGTCCCGCTGTGTCCTCGCTGTGTCCCCTGCTGTCTCCCGCTTTGTCCCACGCTGTGTCCCGCTGTGTCCTGCTGTGTCCTCGCTGTGTCCCCCGCTGTGTCCTGCTGTGTTCCCGCTGTGTCCCAAGCTGTGTCCCGCTGTGTCCCGCTGTGTGCCCCGCTGTGTCCCACTATGTTCCCGCAGTGTCCCCGCTGTGTCCCCGCTGTGTCCTCGCTGTGTTCCCCGCTGTGTCCCGCTGTGTCCCCCGCTGTGTCTCGCTGTGTCTACTGCTGTGTCCCCACTGTGTGCCGCTGTGTCTCGCTGTGTCCCGCTGTGTCCTCGCTGTTTCCCACGCTGTGTTCTGCTGTGTCCTCACTGTGTCCCCCGCTGTGTCCCGCTGTGTCCCACTGTGTCCTCGCTGTGTCCCCCTCTGTGTCCCGCTGTGTCCCCCGCCGTGTCCGGCTGTGTCCCGCTGTGTCCCGCTTTGTCCCCCACTGTGTCCCGCTGTGTCCCCGCAGTGACCCCGCTGTGTCCTGCTGTGTCCCACTGTGTCCCGTGGTGTCCCGCTTTTTCCCCCGCTGTGTCCCCGGCTGAGTCTCGCTGTGTCCCCACTGTGTCCTCTCTGTGTCCCCCGCTGTGTCCTGCTCTGTTCCCCACTGTGTCTCCCGTTTTGTCCCTGCTGTGCCCCGCTGTGTCCCGCTGTGTCCCGCTGTGTCCCCCACTGTGTCGCTTTGTGTCATCAGCTGTGTACCCCGCTGTGTCCCGCTGTGTACCCGCTGTATCGACGCTTTGTCCCGCTGGGTACTGCTGTGTCCTCTCTGTGTTCCCCACTGTGTTCCGCAGTATCCCCCGCTGAGTCCCCCTGTGTCACCGCTGTGTCCCTCTGTGTCCCCGCTCTATGAGACGCTGTGTCCCGCTGGGTCCCGCTGTTCCTCTCTTTGTTCTCTGC
>NW_012328499.1:0-1194 GCF_000151885.1 Dipodomys ordii
TCTGCTTTTCCTGCTTCTCCTTCTGCTTCTCCTTCTATTTCTCCTTCTCGTTCTTCTGCTATTCCTTCTGCTTCTCTTTCTGGTTCTGCATCTTCAGCTTCTTCTGCTACTGATTCTGCTTCTTCTGTTTCTTCTGCTTCTCCTTCTGCTTTTGCTTCTCTTTCTGCTTCTGCTTCTCCTTCTGGTTCTCCTTCTTCTTCTCCAGATTCTGCTTCTTCTGCTTCTCCTGCTTCTCCTTCTGCTTTAGGTTCTGCTTTTGCTTCTTCGGCTTCTTCTGCTTCTATTTCTGCTTCTCCTTCTGTTTCTGCTTCTCTTTCTGCTTCTGCTTTTTCTCCTTCTTCTATTTCTTCTGATTCTGCTTCTCCTGCTTCTGCTTCTCCTGCTTCTCCTTCTGTTTCTCTTTATGCTTCTCCTTCTGCTTCTCCTTCTTCTGCTTCTACTACTGCTTCTGCTTCTCCTTCTGCATCTTCTTCTGTTTCAATTTCTCCTTCTTCTGCTTTTCATTCTGCTTCTGCTTCTCCTGCTTCTGCTTCTTCTGCTTCTCCTGCTTCTCCTTCTCATTCTCCTTCTCTTTCTGCTTTTGCTTATCCTTCTGTTTCTCCTACTCCTAATCCTTCTCTTTCTCCTTCTCCTTCTTCTTCTTCTTCTTCTTCTTCTTCTTCTTCTTCTTCTTCTTCTTCTTCTTCTTCTTCTTCTTCTTCTTCTTCTTCTTCTTCTTCTTCTGCTTCTTTTGCTTCTTCTTCTTCTGCTTCTTCTGCTTTTTCTGTTTCTTCTTCTTCTGCTTCAGCTTCTGCTTCATCTGCTTCTCCTTTTGCTTCTGCTTCTCCGTCTGCTTCTGCTCTTCTCCTTCTTCTGTTTCTTCTGCTTCTGCTTCTCCTGCTTCTTCTTCTTCTGCTTCTCCTACTTCTCCTTCTGCTTCTCCGTCTCATTCTCCTTCTCCTTCAATTTCTCCTTCTTGTGCTTCTCATTCTGCTTCTGCTTCTCCTACTTCTGCTTCTTCTGCTTGTTCGGTTTCTTCTGCTTCTGCTTTTCCAGCTTCTGCTGCTTCTGCTTCTCCTTCTGCTTCAGGTTCTCCTTCTGATTCTTCGGCTTCTTCTGTTTCTTCTGCTTCTGCTTCTCCTGCTACTGCTTCTTCTGCTTCTCCTTCTCCTTCTGCTTCTCCTTCTGCTCCTTCTCTTTCTTCTGTTCTTCTTC
>NW_012328500.1:0-1194 GCF_000151885.1 Dipodomys ordii
CCCCGCCCCCCCCCCGCCTTCGAGCTTCCCTGGAGTCCTGCTCCTAATTATCTCTTTAATATCTCTTTATCTTCCAGCCCCTGCTTCCTGACCGGATGGTGATATCTGAAGCACTCAGCGGCAACCAGACAGCCAGAGGGGAACGCGAGCCATCCATGCAGGTGGCGTAACCGTCCATCCTCAACCCCCACCCCCGCAGGCGATTACTCGCCCACGACCACGACCTCCGACCCCCCCCCCGCACCAAAATCCACAACCCTACCCTCGGAACAAAATAAAACAAATTTGCTTGAATCTCACGCTGCCTTTTGTTTGTAATTGACGCAATAGGCGAAGGGGAGGGATCTCATTTCTGGTGCCTGACGGGGGGGGAGGGGGGAGGGGGCGGGGGAATTGGAGAGGAGAGAAGAGGGGGCAGAGGGCATCTCAGTGTATCTGTGTGTGTGCGTGCGTGCATCTTTGAGGAAACTCAAAGATCGGACGCGACAGAGCATGTATGTAGTCCAGCCGGACCAATTCACCACGTCTCTGTCTCTTGTCTCTCTGTTTCTGTTTCTCTATTTCTCTCTCTGTGTCTCTCTTTGTCTCTGTCTGTCTGTCTGTCTGTCTGTATGTCTGTCTGTCTGTCTGTCTCTCTCTCTCTCTCTCTCTCGTTTGAATTCTCTCTCCTGCCCGCCCGCCCGCCCGCACTCCCTCCCTCCTTTTCCTCTCGACTTGCCAGTCAATCCTGGGGCTTGAGCTACTGTACTGGCGCTCCAACACACAACGGTCCCACTCCGAGCCTGCCTGCCTGCCTGCCTGCCTATGCATGGGCCCCATACTCCAACGAGGCACATCATCATCCCCACCCCACCCCTTCTCTGAAAAGAAGGCAGTCTCTCTCGGGGCCAGCCAGCCTGGGCCGGTTTTCTCAGTCAGTCAGTGCGTGGTTTGTTTCTTCTTTTTTTTCCCCCATGCATTTCCTGAGAGAAAACTGCAATTCACAAAACCACCACTAGATGGCGCGCGTTCGCCGTCGACAAGGTGGATGGGGCGGCGGGAGAGGCAAAACACCGGTCGGGTCAGTCACTCACTCAGTCAGTCAGTCCTCACCTACCCGGCAGTGGGGAGTGAGAGTTCTGACATACACATACATATAGGTTGTTATGATTCATTATATATCATGCATTTGCTTTTCCTCTGTCGTAGCCATGA
>NW_012328501.1:0-1194 GCF_000151885.1 Dipodomys ordii
CTTACCCCGCCCCTCCCCGCCTTCAGGCTTCCCTGGAGTCCTGCTCCTAATTATCTCTTTAATATCTCTTTATCTTCCAGCCCCTGCTTCCTGACCGGATGGTGATATCTGAAGCACTCAGCGGCAACCAGACAGCCAGAGGGGAACGCGAGCCATCCATGCAGGTGGCATAACCGTCCATCCTCACCCCCCCCCACAGGCGATTACTCGAACACGACCACGACCTCCGACCCCCCCCCCGCACCAAAATCCACAACCCTACCCTCGGAACAAAATAAAACAAATTTGCTTGAATCTCACGCTGCCTTTTGTTTGTAATTGACGCAATAGGCGAAGGGGAGGGATCTCATTTCTGGTGCCTGACGGGGGGGGGAGTGGGGAGGGAGCCGGGGAATTGGAGAGGAGAGAAGAGGGGGCAGAGGGCATCTCAGTGTATCTGTGTGTGTGCGTGCGTGCATCTTTGAGGAAACTCAAAGATCGGACGCGACAGAGCATGTATGTAGTCCAGCCGGACCAATTCACCACGTCTCTGTCTCTTGTCTCTCTGTTTCTGTTTCTCTATTTCTCTCTGTGTGTCTCTCTTTGTCTCTGTCTGTCTGTCTGTCTGTCTGTCTGTCTGTCTGTCTGTCTCTCTCTCTCTCTCTCTCGTTTGAATTCTCTCTCCCGCCCGCCCGCCCGCCCGCCGCACTCCCTCCCTCCTTTTCCTCTCGACTTGCCAGTCAATCCTGGGGCTTGAGCTACTGTACTGGCGCTCCAACACACAACGGTCCCACTCCGAGCCTGCCTGCCTGCCTGCCTGCCTATGCATGGGCCCCATACTCCAACGAGGCACATCATCATCCCCACCCCACCCCTTCTCTGAAAAGAAGGCAGTCTCTCTCGGGGCCAGCCAGCCTGGGCCGGTTTTCTCAGTCAGTCAGTGCGTGGTTTGTTTGTTCTTTTTTTTCCCCCATGCATTTCATGAGAGAAAACTGCAATTCACAAAACCACCGCTAGATGGCGCGCGTTCGCGGTCGACAAGGTGGATGGGGCGGCGGGAGGGGCAAAACACTGTTCGGGTCAGTCACTCACTCAGTCAGTCAGTCCTCACCTACCCGGCAGTGGGGAGTGAGAGTTCTGACATACACATACATATAGGTTGTTATGATTCATTATTATCATCATTTGCTTTTCCTCTGTCGTAGCCATGACGAC
>NW_012328502.1:0-1194 GCF_000151885.1 Dipodomys ordii
ATAAATAGAAAAAAAAATAAAAAAAACCATAAAAAAAAACATTAAGATCATTAACCATAATCAAAATCAACTTCTTAAGCTTCTCACACTTCAGCTTCAAAGACAAATCCTTCTCCTTCTGCTTCTCCTTCTCCTTCTTCTGCTTCTGCTTCTTCAGATTCTCCAACTTCTCCTTCTTCTTCTCCTTCTATTTCTGCTTCTCTTTCTGCTTCTGCATCTCCTTCTGCTTCACCTTCTGCTACTCCTTCTCCTTCTTCTGTTTCTCCCTCTGCTTCTGCTTCTTATGCTTCTTGTTTTTCTTCTGGTTCTGCTTCTCCTGCTTCTGCTTCTTATGCTTCTACTGCTTCATCTTCTGCTTCTTCTGCTTCTTCTGCTTCTACTTCTCTTTCTGCTTCTGCTTCTCCTGCATGTTTTTCTGCTTCTTCTGCTGCTTTTTCGACTTCTCCTTCTGCTTCGCTTCTCGTTCTGCTTCTGCTTCTTCAGTTTCTCGAGCCTGAATTTCTGGTTCTACTTCTTCTGCTGCTTCTCCTTCTGCTTCTGCTTCTCCTTCTGCTTCTGTTTCTGCTTCTTCTCTATCGGCTTCTCCTGCTTCTGCTTCTTGTCCTCCTCCTGCTTCTCTTTCTGCTTCTCATTCTACTTCTGCTTCTCCTTCTGCTTCTGCTACTCCTCCTTCTCCTTCTCCTACTTCTGCTTCTCTTTCAGCTTCTGTTTCTTCTGCTTCTCCTGGTTCTCCTTCTGCATCTCCTTCTGCTTGTGCTTGTCCTTATGCTTCTTCTTCTGCCTCTGCTTCTCCTTCTCCTTCTTTTGCTTCACCTTTTGCTTCTGCTTCTTCTGCTTTTCCTGCTTCTCCTTCTGCTTCTGCTTCTTCTGCTTCTCCTTCTGCATCTTCTTCTGCTTCTGCTTCTCCTTCTCCTTCTTCTGCTTCTCCTTCTGATTCTCCTGCTTCTTCTTCTTCTGCTTTACCTGCTTCTCTTTCTGCTTCTCCTTCTGCTTCTCCTTCTGTTTCTCCTTCTCCTTCTTGTTCTTCTGCTTTTCCTTCTGCTTTTCCTACTGCTTCTGTTACAACTGCTACTGCTTCTACTTCTTCTGTTTCTTCTGCTTCTCCTTCTGCTTTTGATTCTCTTTCTACTTCTGCTTCTCCTTCTGCTTCTCCAGATTCTGATTCTTCTGCTTCTCCTGCTTCTCCTTCTGCTT
>NW_012328503.1:0-1194 GCF_000151885.1 Dipodomys ordii
AAAATTCATGCAACCCAGTATACTGTGGTGTCGTTCCAGACAGAAAGCACACATTAGCAGAGGTTTAGTATTTTTTTCAAAATAGGGATAAGCTATATTTTATGCAACTTATTTTTTAAGTTTAATTTTATTGTCAAAGTGATGTACACTGGAGTCACAGTAATTGTAAATTAGTGAATAAATAACTTCTCAAACTTGTTACCCCTCCCTCATTTTTCTCACAGTTTTTCTTCACCCTAATAACCTCACAAGGTGTAATGTACATTTCCAACATATTGTCTTGTGAGTATTGCTATTGCATTGGTTTGCCCTTTGTCCTTTGTCTCGCCATTTTGTTGTTCCCCTTCCCTTCCCTAATTTAGGTAAAAGTATACACAATAAACAGGGTACCAAAATCAAATACAGCAGGGGATAAACCATAGGGGAAACGCCCAAAGAAAATAGAAATCACATAGTACATTAAAAAACAACTATCGAAAATAAAAATCTCTGTTTCCATATCTTGGAGTTCATTTTGCTCAGCATCAGCTTATATGGTCATATATACACATAACAAAGTCACTGGAAAATAATAGATTCATGGACACAATATCATGAAAACAACATGTTAACTGTTTTTGATAGTCAAGGTGGAATTAGAATTGGTGAATTCACAATTCTGATGAAGGAATTTCAAAAGAGTTTAAAAATTATGACAGGTTGTAAACTTGTTCAACCACTTTGGATAGTAGTATGGAATTTCCTCAAAAGACTCCACATAGAGCTCCCTTGTCACCCAACAATCCCACTTTTGGGCATTTACCCAATGTTTACAAACAAGACCACACTAAAGCTACCAGCACGAGTATGTTTATTGCAGCACTATTTACTATAGCTAAGATATGGAACCAACCCAGATGCCCCTCAGTAGATGAATGGATCAAGAAAATAGGGTATATATACATAATGGAATTCTATGCCTCCATCAGAAAGAATGACATTGCCCCAATTGTTAGGAAATGGAAAGACTTGGAAAAAATTATATTAACTGAAGTAAGCCAGGCCCAAAGAAACATACGTCCCATGGTTTCCCTTATTTGCAATATCTAGTATATATCTGAGTCAAGCAGAAAAGGTCAGATAGTGATGTTAGGGAAATGAACCCTAAATATGTATTCAAATTTTTTCTTTCATGCGATTGTTTCTAACACATTT
>NW_012328504.1:0-1194 GCF_000151885.1 Dipodomys ordii
TTCTGTTGCTCATACTCCTAATCCTTCTCTTTCTCCTTCTCTTTCTGCTTCTTCTGCATCTCATGCTGCTTCTTCATCTGCATCTTCTGCATTTTCTGTTTCTTAATCTTCTGCTTCAGCTTCTGCTTCTTCTTTTTCTCCTTCCTCTTCTGTTTCTCCTTCTGCTTCTGCTCATCTCCTTCTTCTGCTTCTGCTTCTCCTGATTCTTCTTCTTCTGCTTCTCCTACTTTTCCTTCTGCTTCTCCGTCCCATTCTCCTTCTCCTTCAATTTCTCCTTCTTGTGCTTCTCCTTCTGCTTCTGCTTCTGCTTCTCCTGCTTCTGCTTCTTCTGTTTTTCCTTCTGCTTCTCTTTCTGCTTCTAATTCTGCTTCTGCTCCTCCTCCTCCTAATCCTTCTCTTTCTCCTTCTTCTTCTTCTGCTTCTCGTTCTGCTTCTGCTTCTTCTGCTTGTTCTGTTTCTTCTACTTCTGTTTTCCAGCTTCTCCTGCTTCTTCTTCTCCTTCTGCTTCAGGTTTTCCTTCTGATTCTTCGGCTTCTTCTGTTTCTTCTGCTTCTGCTCCTCCTGCTACTGCTTCTTCTGCTTCTTCTGCTTCTCTTCCTGCTTCTCCTTCTGCTTCTGCTTCTCCTTCTGCTCCTTCTCCTTCTTCTGTTTCTTCTTCTGCTGCTGCTTCTCCCGCTTCTGCTTCTTCTGTTTCTCCTGCTTGTCCTTCTGCTTCTGCTTCTCCTTTTCCTTCTTCTGCTTCTCTTTCTGCTTCTGCTTCTGCTTCTTCTGATTCTCCAACTTCTCCTTCTCCTTCTCCTTCTGTTTCTGCTTCTCTTTCTGCATCTGCATATCCTTCTGCTTCAACTTCTGCTGCTCCTTCTCCTTCTTCTTTTTCTCCCTCTGCTTCGGCTTCTGCTTCTTATGCTTCTTTTTTTCTTCTGCTTCTGCTTCTCCTGCTTCTGCTTCTTATGCTTCTACTGCTTCTTCTTCTGCTTCTGCTTCTTCTGCTTCTACTTCTCTTTCTGCTTCTGCTTCTCCTGCTTGTTTTTCTGCTTCTTCTGCTGCTTCTCCTTCTGCTGCTTCTTCTACTTCTCCTTCTGCTTCTCTTTTTGCTTCTCCTTCTGTTTCTGCTTCTGCTTCTTCTGTTTCTCCTGCCTGAATTTCTGGTTCTACTTCTTCTGCTGCTTCTCCTTCTGCTTCTGCTTCTAATTC
>NW_012328505.1:0-1194 GCF_000151885.1 Dipodomys ordii
CAGAAGCAGTAGCAGTTGCAGCAGAAGCAGAAGGAGAAGCAGAAGTAAAAGCAGAAGAACGAGAAGGAGAAGGAGAAACAGAAGGAGAAGCAGAAGGAGAAGCAGAAGGAGAAGCAGAAGGAGCAGAAGGAGAAGCAGAAGGAGAAACAGAAGCAGAAGAAACATCAGAAATAAAGCAGAAGCAGAAGATGATGCAGAAGGAGAAGCAGGAGAAGCAGAAGAAGCAGAAGCAGAAGGAGAAGTAGAAGAAGGAGAAGGAGAAGGAAGAGCCGCAGAAGCAATAGGAGAAGCAGAAAGAGAAGAAGAAGCAGAAGGAGAAGCAGAAAGAGAAGCAGTAGAAGCAGAAGAAGCAGGAAAAGCAGAAGCAGAGGACAGAGAAGAAGACGAAGAAGAAGAAGAAGCATAAGGAGAAGCATAAGGAGAAACATAAGGAGAAGTATAAGGAGAAGCAGTAGAAGCAGAAGAAGCAGAAGCAGGAGAAGCAGAAGCAGAAGAAAAAGAATAAGCAAAAGAAGCAGAAGCAGAAGCAGTGGGAGAAGCAGAAGAAGAGAAGGACCAGCAGAAGGAGAAGTTGAAGCAGAAAGAGAAGCAGAAACAGAAGGAGAACAAGAAGGAGAAGCAGGAGAACCAGAAGAAGCAGGAGAAGAAGAAGCAGAAGAAACAGGAGAAGCCGAAGAAGCAGAAGCAGAATCTGAAGCAGAAGGAGAAACAGAAGAAGCACAATCTGAAGTAGAAGCAGAAGAAACAGAAACAGTAGAATAAGCAGAAGCACCAGGACAAGCAGAAGAACAAGAAGGAGAAGGCGAAAGAGAAGGATTAGGAGTAGGAGAAGCAAAAGGATAAGCTGAAGCAGAAAGAGACGCAGAAGGAAAAGCAGCACGAGAAGTAGGAGAAGAAGGAGAAGCAGAAGCAAGAGAAGCAGAAGAAACAGAAGAACGCAGAAGCAGAATGAGAAGCAGAAGGAGAAATTGAAGCAGAAGGAGAAGCAGAAGAAGGAGAAGCAGAAGTAGAAGCAGAAAGAGAAGCAGAACGAGAAGCAGGAGAAGCAGAAGCAGGAGAAGCAGAAACAGAAGAAGGAGAAGAAGCAGAAGCAGAAGGAGAAGCAGAAACAGAAGGAAAAGCAGAAAGAGAAGCAGAAGAAGCAGCAGCAGGAGAAGCCGAAGCAGAAGAAACCGAAGAAGCAGAAGCAGAACC